>NC_092324.1:3939393-4242424 GCF_036785885.1 Coffea arabica | reverse complement strand
CCACAATATTCATAAACGTAGAAACACATATATGTCTAACTATCTAAGGAACTAATTATGGTTGAATAGCAATATAGAGTCATGATTTTATTACAAGGATAAGAAGTAGGAAAAAGCAATTGACAACAAACATCATAATTTAAATGTTGATGACTGCAACAGATTGTCCTTTACCTATCTTTTCTTAGAGGAACTCTTCTTTCCATTCACCATTTATCCAGCGTCCAATGCCAACTTGAGGGATATGAGAAATTGTCTGATAATCTTCACTCTGTTTATCCAAATTCTGTACTTCGTGGATTAGCTCATCAGACATATCAAGCAACCCAAGAACTTTAAGCTCGGTCAAGTTGTGGAGGCCCAAAGGCAGGCCCTCCATTAGCTTGCAACCAACAATAACAAACTGTTGGAGATTGGGCATCGATTCCTCTTCCACTCTTACCCATTTCAGTCTTTTTAATTGCCCAAGGCCTAACATCTGGAGTTTTGGGAATGTTCCAGCCTTAAAGCACAATGCCTCCCCTTCATAAGCACGACCGAGACTAAGAGCTGCCAGATTGGGCAAGTGTCCAAGGCAGTCTATTGCATTCTCATCTTCACTCAACTCACTATTCTGCAAGATTAAAGTGCCCAAGGATTGAAGTGAAATCACCCATTCTGGTACTCTCTCTAAATGCCCATTCAACGATAGCCTTATAAGAAATCCAAGTCTTGGAGAGACGGAATGTTGGAGATCAAGGGTCTCCTCTTCTTTAATGGACCCGATGTGTAACCCTCGAAGGTTGGTCAGCCTTGACAGGGAGTAGACCAACTCCTTTCCATCTTCTCTTCTCAGCTTTGTTATGGATAATTGCCGCAACTGAACGAGCTTCCCAATCTCCCTTACTACTTTACCACTGTTTGCTTCTATACATGAAAGGCTCTCCAAGGAAGTAAGCTTTCCAATTCCATCCGGAGATTTAAAGCCCCAAAGTGCAAAGTTATTTGAATAATCACCCGCTCTGCCTACGCGAAGGGTACGGAGTTTACTCAGCTTTAGAATTTCCACAGGCAACTCCGTTATAGTGGTTCCGAACAGATTTAAAAATTCTAGGTTTTGAAGCTGCCCAATAGATTTTGGAATGATTTTAACTCTGGTGCCACTTAGATCCAGATACTCGAGCTGAAATAGTTTGAAAACTTCCTTTGGGATGCTGTCCAGTTCCGCACTTGCTAAGTTTAAAACCTTCAGGAACTTGGGACCACCACATAAAAACTTGGACAACAATGAAGTTGTGAGAGAATCTTCATACCCGAATGTTTCCACGGACCGAAGACACTTTAAGCTGCTGAAGCCTTGTGGAGGATTACCAGTGAAGTTATGGATTGCCAGGTGTCGAACTTTGTCAGGCCATCTTGTGCAATATCCAGTGATTATGGCTGTGAAGCTCTGCTCTTTAGATTTTGAAACAATGATTTCACGCAGAAAATCATGAAGACCACAGTTCACCAATTTGCCATCAGCCCACATTTTTTTAACTTGAATTAAGCTTCTGTTGATGAGTTCTTTTAGATATCGCATAGCAATATCAGTGGCTATCATTCCTTCTTCTTCTTCTATAAATCCCAGTGCTATCCATTTACCAAGTATGTCTTGGACATCAATTGGATAATCTTCAGGATAGATACTTAGATATAATAGGCAGTTTTTAAGATGGTGAGGCAAATCACTATAGCTAAATAAGAGTATCTTTCTAATTCTATCAAGCTTACCGCTACCATCTACCTCACTGCCAAAGCCACGAAAAATCATCTCCCATTCATCTATCTTATCCTTGTCCTTCAAAGCCAAAACACCACCCATTGTTACAATTCCAAGTGGTAGGCCCTCACATTTTTTTAGTATTTTTCTACAAACTTCTTCTAGATTTGAAGGGCAACCATTACTTTGAAATGTTCTATTGCAAAAAAGAGTCCAAGAATCTTCATAAGAGAGAGGACTCATCTTATGGATAAAGTCATGGGATGCTAAACAGGATGCAGAAGCTACATCGGTAATTCGTGTTGTCAATACAACACGACTAGCGATGTTGTAGTCAGGCAACACGTATTTGATAGCTTCCCAGGCATCTAGACTCCACACATCATCAAGGACAAGGATGTACCTTCTTTCTTTGAGGAAGTCTCTGACAAATTGACTCAGTCTAACACGATTCATGGATTCCACTTGCGGAGGCACCGGCTGTCTGATTTCCTCGTACAATTGTTGAATCAAGTCCTTGATGATGACATTGAACTGAAAATTTTGAGAAACGGTTATCCAGGCATGGCTCTGAAATTGTTTCTTCACAACAGCATCGTCGTAGACCTTTTTCACCAGGGTGGTCTTACCGAGTCCCCCCATTCCCACCACTGAAACTACTTTCAAGTGGGAATTGTCATCAAGGACTTCAGAAATGAGTTCTTTTTTGGGCTGATCGATGCCAACAAGTTTAGCTTCTTCAATTAGGAGTGCCTGATCACGAATATCATAATCTGCATTTGCCACATTGGAAGAGCTGGAGCCTATTTCTTGAGTACCATACAGAGACTGGTACCTCTGATGCCTTGCAGAAATCTCTACAACTCTGGCCTTGATATCTTTTATCTCCAAAGAAATCTGATGGCGGGCTTTCAGATTCATTATTGAGTTGTAGATCTTTCCAACACGGCCAATGAATCCATCCGCATGTCCACGAGCAAAGCGGAAGGCAAAATCATCAAGAACATCCACTGTATCATAAGCACTCGAACCTGCTTGACCCATTCTTGGAGTTGAGAGTCATTGTCCTCCTTTGCTTCAGCTTGTCTAAGGAAAGCCTTCATGCTCCCGAGTTCATCTTTGATGAACTGAACATCTGGTCGAAGTCCCCCCAAAAGTTTGGTCTCTTGGGAAAGTAAGGCTGAGAGTTGGTTAATCAGAAAGCCTACAACACTCTCAGCCATATTGCTGAAAAAAATTTCTTGAGTGCTAGTTTTCTTATCAAGAAAATTTCAAGAATTTTTGCAAATTTCGGAAAATGTGCTGTTTTTCATTTTTCTTTTGTAGTACAGAGGTTGTGAAAGATTAGCTACTCAAGAATGATATGATTTCAAAAGAATAGCTACTCAAGAATTATATGAATTTAGGAAAATATGTTTTTTTTTCCTTTCCCAGTATACAGATTGAGTTTTATTTGGCACATTGGTAGTATGCCCAGAATGACCAAAACTTGTTGTAGAGAAAAAGTGAAAGATTAGTCTACTTGAAAAGAAAAGCATAGAGAGCATAACCTAAGAAATAGGCAAAGGATAGCTATTCTCTTGGTCTAAGAAAGGCATAGAGAAAATTTACTTTTTTTAGAAAAAAAAATTAGATACTTTAAGTAGGAAAGGAAGGTATTTGTCTTATAGAATCTAATAATCTTGAGATAATATTCAATTCCCTTCTCTTATTTTCTTAACTTGCTCTAAAAAGAAACATCTATCTATAATTATAAGTAAAACCACTAGATAGAAAAAGAACATGACCTTGAAGTAGAGGCATTAGTCAATGACGTCCCTGGTTCAACTCTCACACCTCTCCCTTTCCCCCTTTTCCCTTGCAAGAGTTGAAGGAAAAAATGTAATTTTTTTTTGTGCTATAAAGGATGTGTCTTACATAATCTATCCGATATCCGATTCAAGAATCATATCAATTTCAAAGACGATCGTTCTTTAAATTGGCATAATACTTGCAAAGTAACGTAATGATCGTGAAATCATGAAAGGTTAGTCCACCTGGAAGGAAAAGCATATTGAGAATAATATAAGCAATGGCTCAAGCATATAGAATACATATTCATTTATGCTACGAAGGCAAAGATAAAATTTTGACTTTTTAAGTTGAAAGATATACAATATGATGATGTTCTTGAGAAATGTTCAATTCGCCATTTATGTTGTTCCTTCTTTTTCTTTTTCTTTTTCTTTTTTTGGTGCATAGAATATGCGTTTTTCATGACCTTAGCCAATTCAAAAATGATATGAATTACAAAGAATATTGTTCTTGAAATTTGCACTTTGTTGCAAAATAACATAAATTCATCGCAGTGAAAAAGTGAAACGTTAGTCTACCTTGAAGGGAAAAGCATATTGAGCATAGCCTAAGAAATGTGCCAAGCATAGAGGAATTCATATTGACCTATTATAGAAGGCACAGATAAAATTTTGATTTGTTTTTTCGGAAAGGAATCTTTAAATTCTAAGGTTTTTGGCATCATACTGCATATCAAATGCCAATGGAAATTGGAAACTAAACAATTGAAGATACGTTTGACTAAACCTTTTATAGGTTGTTGCAATCATCTTCAACAGTAAAACCATTTCTTTTTTCTGTTTCTTCTTGCATCTCTGTCCCCCAGTCAATTGTCTTAATAAGAGAGCAATTATGTCTTAATTGGTCATGCAGGGATTGTTTTCAATTAGTTCATAAAACATTTGCTGGTTACGGACCTCGATTGCAACTTTCTGTATGGATGAAGAACGACCCTTCTAGACTACAAATCGAGGAAGATCAAAGATGCAAGAAAGGCATAATTGGCGACAATTGAGTGAACTTTTAGTAAAGTGACTAGAATTATTTACTGTGAGAAGTATTATTATTACTGATTATTATTTACAATAAAATCTCTATAAATAACAACCTTGGAATGATACAAATTCTATTGATTTAAAGAGGTATTAATTAATTGATAAATTAATAATTTATTAATCTGTCTAGTGTACTCACATTTCAATAAAAAAAAAACACTCATTTAATCAATTATCTAATGAATTATCTGAATGAAACATGATACAAGTTCAAAGGTATCAAGTTTAGAAGAAATTGTCTCTAGTATCACTCAAAATTCTACTAATGATGAAACTGAGGATGACATACTAGCTTTGGAGCTTGTTACGCGGAAGAAAGCACTCAAAGCATCAATAACTTTTCATCGCTTCTTATTGCAATATGAGAATTCAAGTCCAAAACTTTTAGATGCAGTAAGAAAAATTAGGAATGAGACTTAGGTAGATTTAAATTTTAAGAAGAAAAAACAACAATAGACTCATATTTTAGGAAATATGATATATAATTTTAGTGAATTATTAATATATGATATGAATGAGACCAAAAAGGTCATGTAAGATTTTCAAAAAAAATTATTATCTCATTATTTTATCAAAATTATTAATTTAGCTTGTTAGCTTAAGTGAGGACCAAGAAAAATTATTATTTAATAGGGGTTAATAATTTATCGAGTATTAATCTATATGTATATTAAAGCACCAATATGATTTAATGATTTAATGATTAAGTTTACACTTTCTAATAATACACTTATAATTATATAACGAGGCGTACAACAGACTCCCTATATGAATGTCAACTCCAATGCCATTTTACCGTTAGTGAGGGTATCTTTTATCTTGGGAAGAGGAACATTTAGGAACTGAATCAAACTCAGAATCAAATTATATTAGTGTTAATTCCTAAAAAAAAAAGATATTGAAAAACCAAAATTTCAAGGATTCGGAATTGAAATAAAGTTACGGTAATTAGTTATAATATATGTTTAGAAATAGGATTCATCATATCATGTAAAGAAACGGAAACCATATTGCTCAAAGAAATGGAAATGTCAGCTCACAGTCATAGATATATAACTCACGAAAAAATCAGTTATGCATTATACACTTTTTGTAGCCAATGAAAGATTGGTTGCAGGTCATTGTAAGAAGGCGAAACTCTTTGGGGCTAAAATAACAGTTGTTGTTTGGGTAAGACCTAGACAACAACAAAAAAAATTCGTGCCAATATAATTTGTTGATTTAATGATTTAGCTTTTCTTTTTCATAATCAGTCTATCTAACGGGTGTTCATAGGATACTCATTAAGATGTATTTTAGGTGTTAGATTTTTAGAAATATAAGATTAATTAAGGAAAGCATATAAATGCAAGGAAATTAATTAGAGAAAGCATATAAATGCAAGTGAAAGTAGTAATTGTTAGTGTATGCATATACATGACATGACAGGTTGGGTGGAATATAGATGTGCTAACGAGTGTTCTATAGGCATCCTTTAGAAAAACCCTTCCATAATGCCCTTATCATTAAAATAAATGAAAAACTACATCAAGACCCCACATTCTAATGCCGTCCCTAACAACATGGTGGTGCAGTTTTGTAGTATGAACATTGATGCCTTATGTGAGGAATGGGATTTTTAATTTGGACGTGAAATTATAATTCAATTTGGAATAAAGTTATGTTAGTGTTAATTTCTTAAAAAAGGAAATTATACAATTTATGAAACAAAATTAGATTTGGGACAAAGGTACATTTAGTAATACTTTCTAAAAGAAAAAGAATTCCAAACAACAAACCAAAATAAAATTAGATTTAGTACTGCAAGATCATAAATTTTTCTTGCTTTTTTCTACAAGATCATAAAACCTTTGCAAAATGTGGTTCAAGCCCTTTTGTATAATATTCTTGTCTATGGCACTCTTGCTATTTCTCCATCATTATCAACAAGTTTTTTTCTTGCTTTTTTCTCTTTTCTTTTTTAGTTTTATTCCATTATATTTTCTACCAAATAATCTTTCCTTACAGTTTTTTGGAGTGATCATAAAATTTGATTAAATTTGGGGTGCAATTTTGTTGCAATTATAGTGAGATTCAAGTTCTCATTTTTTGAGTAATTTTCATTGCAATTATACCAATGTTGTAATTTTTTTCTTTTCTTTTTTCTTTTTCCAATTCACTCTAGTACTATCAAATTATAGATTTTGTATAGAGTTTTTTTAAGGTTGTATATTACTATGAAATTGGGTTCAATTGTAGATCATGAGTAAGTCTTGTGACTTGTTGCTTGCATAGGAGTAAATCAAGAGTTGTTTTTTGTGAGGGTAAGAGTTGTTCAATTATTATATGAATCTTAACTTCAACATGTGTCCATATATTTTTTATTAACTAGACTAATGTAATTTAAAATTGCATTATGTTCTACATCCTGTAAATATTGAGGGAAAAGTGTGTCTACATTTTCATTTAGATTTTTAGTTGCTTGAGTTAAACCATGGTGTATTTGCCAAAAAGTAACTTTTAAATCATGTTCTACATCCCATCATGTTGTAAAAAACTCAAAATTAAATCAGTGAGTCGTGAAAATAATAGATAAACAAATTAAAAAGAGAAAAGAAGAAGGCAAACGAGTCAATTAATTAGAGAGAAAAGGAAAAGAGTAATTAGTAGACAATGAACCCAGTAAAATCAATCAAAATATATGAGATTGATTCGTTAAGGGTAATGTTGGTATTTGAATAAAAAACACTCTAGTTGGAAGATTATCGCTATAGCAGTATCGCCAGCTTCTTTAAAAAGACCCGAGCTAATTACTCGATTCACTAATTCACTCCTAGGGATGGCAACGGGGCGGGGTTGGGGCGGGGGACCCCTCCCCCGTCCCCCGCCCCGTTGCCTATTAGTTCCCCCCGTCCCCCGCCCCGTCCCCCGCCTCCCGCTCCCCCCGCCCCGCCCCGCCCCGCCCCGCCTTGCCCCGCTTCCCCCGCGGGGGCACCCGCGGGGTTAATAAAATTTTATTATATAATTTTATTATAATTAAATTTTAATAAATAATCAAGTACTAAAATATCAACACATCACCAAATTATTATTCATTGTAATTTTACAATTGAAACTCATAAAAACAATCAAACAGAAGTTATTTGAATACAATCCAATATGATGAAATAAATATAACTAAAATAGTCAAATTTTCACTTTTAGTACAAATGCAATCACTAATTCATCATTGTGTTTGTGTTTTTTTTTGAGAAAAAAGTGTTATTCTATTAAGTGTAATTAGAAATTTAGTATAAATGTATTAGTAAATTTAGTATAACTAATTAATAAATTCTATTAGTAGACATGTATAATTATTCATATAATTGATAATATCAATTATATTACATAAACTAATATACATTATATAATACATCTAACTAATAATATCATTATCATAAGTTTATAACTAATTAACTTACATATAATATATAGTCATATATATATATATATATATATATATATATATATATATATATATATATATTTTTTTTTTTTTTTTTTTTTTTTTTTTTTTGCGGGTGGCGGGGCGGGGGATGGGGCGGGGGAGTATACCCCCGCCCCCCGCCCCGTTTCTAAGCGGGGGGAAAAAATTCCCCCCCGCCCCCGCCCCACCCCCCGCCCCAACCCCCGCCCCGTGAGCCCCCCGCGGGGCGGGCACCCGCGGGCACCCGCCCCCATTGCCATCCCTATTCACTCCTTCCGATTATAATAATTCTAAAAGGGAAAGAAACCTAAACAAGAAAACCAAAATAAAATTAGATATAGTTTGAATTTATGCTAATCAAATAAAACTATTTAAGCCTATTTGTGTAATACCAATATATAGTCTATTAGACCCTGTTTGATAACCCAATTTGGCAGTTTAACTTAATGTATTCAAATATTACATATTTAGACGTATTTGATAATAAAAATAGAACACCTTAATTAATTATAATTACTCCAGTGACACTTAATTTTCTAGACAAAATTTACCCCAAAAAATAAGTGATAACATATTTACTTATCAGTTAATGCAAAATATACTCAAGTGTTAAGATTTTAATACTTAATAATTTAGTAACTTAATAAATTCAAATGTCAATTTCATCAAAATTAATGCACCCTCCTTAGGAAGAGGATGTTATTGCATTAAATTTGCTTATCAAATAGAATTGTCTGGAATGAAGGTACACTAATAATACTATGTAAAAAGAAAAGGAAACTGAACAAGAAAACTAAAGAGCAAAGCTGCACGAAATAGTTATCACAACGATTGAAGTCAGTGGTTTTGGAAGTTGGAAGATCTCTGTAAATCCATTAAATGAAAAAGTTTTCTTATCCTAATAATGAATGGATAAAAACCTGAAAAAGCCTTTGAATGGGCTATGTTTTGGCAGGAATATGACAAATCGTGCTTTCAGGTTTTTTATTCTTTGTTTTAATTTCGTTAGGTAAAAGAATCAATTAGACCAAATCTTTTTCGTTATGACTTCGTATATAAGTGAACAATACATTTGCAGAATAATACATTTGAAAGGAAAGAGAATAGAAATTTAATTTAGGTGAAAACTTTGGGATGGTACAGTTTTCATTAGTAGACTTGTGTGGGTACGTACTCAATTTTTTTCTCCTTCTTGATGTCTTCAATTTTGTTATTTGATTTTAGATTATTATGCAATCAGTATTTCTTTACCATGTGTTTAGGTCCGTCATAAAGTTAATGTTTTGTAACAAATATTTAGGTAAAAAGGTTATAGAGCGAAATTATATAAGCATCTCACTCCTCCCTTAAGTCCCATTCCTTCCTTGCTAGAAAAAATTTTTTTTTAAAAAAAAGGTTACAGAGCAAAATTATATAGGCACCTAAGTAACAAATAGAGCAAGAACTTCCGGACGAGGACCCTTTTTTTTCCATCTTTTTATATCTAGCAGGTCAAAGGATCCACGTGAACCCATGGAGTCCCCATTTACAAAGAGGCACATTATTAGATTGTCATACAAATGACATTTATATGAAGATATGTACATAATGTGTTGTAAGTCCCAAAGACAACCAAGAGGGGGGGTGAATTGGGTTGATTAAAATCTTAACCAAATTTATGCACTTTTTCTTTAATAAAAATTTATCTTCTTTTCTAGTAATGATCAACCAAGTAGATTAGAAGACAATAGCAATATTGATCAGAAAAACAAGTATAGATAAGCAATGAGAATTTTATTAAACAAAAAGTAAAATAGGAAATCAAACCAATTGTCTACCAAGCTTTCCTCAAACTTGAAGACCAATCACAAGGTTGAGCAACTTCTCTTTGATGAAAGATGATCAACTAGATGTACAATGGAGGGAGCACTTCCTCCTTACCCTAAGCCTCACTTAGTCAAGCTAAGAAGTTTTACAAATACTCAGATAACCCTCAACAAAGCTACACTAATGAAACTTTCAACCACAAGAGAAAAGCTCACCAGAAGTTCACACCACTTCGAGAACAAATCTAACTTTGGAGACTATTTTCTAGCTAAAATATCTCTTGAGATCTTGTAGACCAAGTGTGCAAAAGTCCTTACTTCGTTCAGAACAGTTTGTTTTTAAAGGGGAACAGAAATGGGCTTCATTAAAGCTTTCAACGGATAGAAGGCAGATGAAGAGTCAGCTAGCCGTTGGGGCTTTCGGACGTCCGACGATCAAATTATCGTCCGAACCAATCGTCCGAAAACAGCCAAGTTGAAGTTCGGACGTCCGATGGAATTTTATCGTCCGAGCTTCAGTGTCCGAACGTCGTCCAGAGAGTTATCAAATTTTCGAGGAATTTTTAGGACGTCCGATGAAATCGATGTGCGTCCGAGGCGTGCGTCCGATCCTTCCGGACGTCCGATGCTTCCTTGCGAGCGTCCGACAGAGTCTTGGCAGAGAGTCATCAAAGCTTTGTGGAATTTTTAGGACGTCCGACACAATCAATGTGCGTCCGACAGAAACTCCTTCCTGATGTTCTTCATCCCTTCGGACGTCCGACAGATTCCTTTCGGCCGTCCGACATGAGTGTCCTGTTTTTGCTCACAACATATTCGTACCTGATTCTTTGATAGGCAACAACACTTATATTTGAAGACAGTTAGATAAAACATATCAAAGAACCAAGACTAACAAAATTGTCATACTTAAAAGACAGTATCTTT
This sequence comes from Coffea arabica, assembly GCF_036785885.1. Taxonomy (NCBI): domain Eukaryota; kingdom Viridiplantae; phylum Streptophyta; class Magnoliopsida; order Gentianales; family Rubiaceae; genus Coffea; species Coffea arabica. Next base: position 4,231,618 of record NC_092324.1, on the reverse strand, counting down.
GATCGGAACAAAACAATGACTAAATTCGTTTATATTATTCCAATCTTGTTTGCCACATCCAAAGCATCGTAGTGATCAGGCCTGATCAAAGTGATCACTTTCTTGGTCTATATAAACATTTCAACGAACTTTTGTGATCATCAAAACCAAGAATAACATGTGTGTACATTCAACAATACATTATGTACAAAACTAAGTGATAGGATGCATTTTTGTTATTAAATTTATGATTGTTTTTTCCATAATTTTAGTCAAATATTATATTAATTGTTAGATTCTAGTTATATTTGATAATTGGTGTTGGTTGCAGGGATCCGAGCAAAAAGGAATTAAAGATGTGATTTTTAACTAGATTTTTATGCAATTCGGCATGGATGCATCAAAATCTAATTCTGCATGTCTGGAGGCTTGAAATTTGGTACGTGAATTCCAATCTTAAATTGAAACCAGACTCTTACCGCATGACTAGTCTCTTATTTCTATTAGGACACTAGTCTAGTGTACCTATCTGAATTTGTGGAAAGAATCCATTATTTAGTGGGAATTTGATTTCGTTTAGAAAAGGAACCTTCAGTTGATATAGGAAAGGAAGTCCGGAACATTAACATCATGACATTTTTTCTCCTTTCTCACAAGAAACAAAGGGACGTTTTCCTTTGTTTTTCTTCTTTTTCCTCTTGACACTTCATCTCATATTTGGAGAGCGATTTCTTCAATAGAGATAAACTAAACGTATCATTCTATTCTAGGAATAACAGAGGATTTGGTTCAACTAAAATTGTGAAATTGAATTGATTAAATTTATTTTTTTATTTACTAGTATTCGTATGTTTCCTGATTTAATTTCTTATTATTATTATATTATTTGAATATCCAGGGTTCGGTGTTTAAATTAATCTACTAATTTAGAACTAATTAGAACAATTAAATTCGTAATTATTTAATTATTTTAAAATAGTAATAACTGGCATGATTGGATTTGTGTCAGGGAGACATATGGGTTAATTTAAAATAAGCCTCATGGCATGTTATTTGGTTAAAACAAGACTTTTCTAATATTCAAAGTAATTGAAAAATTGAACTCTAAGATTGTACCTCGAATTATTTCTTGATTATCGTAAGAAGAAATTGATTATCATCGTTTATTTAACAGTTACAACTTATTTATCGATGAGTAAATGAAATTATCATTGTATCAGTGATCAATTGAATGAACCATCTCCAAAGTCATTTCTTGACTAGAATTTATGAAATTATATTGCATTGGTGATCAATTGAGTGAACCATCTCTAAAGTTATTTCTTGACTAGAGTTTGTTTATTATTGATTCAATTTCAATTAATCGTAATTTAGCCCTTTTTATTTTAGTTGTTTAATTATTCTTGATTTTATAAAAATTTCCCATACATTGAATTCTATAAGAAACAAATTTTCAATCTCTGTGAATTCGGCCCTACTCACTGCTATATACAAAAATTTGTTTTATATTTGAGCAGATATTTATTATTGTATGGGACCGACACCTGTCAATTTTTGGTGCCATTGTCGGGGACTAGTATCTGATTAATTTGTTTCTTTTTGAATTCATCTTATTTTCTTTGAATTTTTATTTTTATTTATTAATTTTTTTGCTAGTTTATGGCTGCTAATATTTGATATTTTTGTAATAAACTAAATTTTATTTCTAGAAGAATTAATGAGACTCATGTTTCTTTTAATGATCAATATCTAGATACATTGACCTCTCTTGTAGAAAAATTAGCTGTTACAACCTGTGAAATTTGTTATGTTTGGATCATTCAACCGACATGTGCCCTATATTTCAAGTGATCTGAGTGTCCCAATCAATACTTTTGGAGACTTCCCAACCCCGTCTCAAACGTAGAATGACCCTTATTCAAACTTGTATGATTAAGAATTGTAGGACAACTCCAACTTTAATTATGCAACAGAGCCAATAAATTTTCAACATCAATATCAATAGCAACAACCATAATCCACGTTAGGTATATCTTTTAAGGAAATTATTAAATCACTAGCTACTAACACATATCGATTTCAACAAAAAACAATCATTAGAATTAGGAACTTGGCGGATCAAATATGTCTAATGACATCTAACGTGACGCAATTGACTTCTCAAATTTGTGATGAATTGTTCTCACAAACCATTATCGACCTTACGAAATATGAGAGTGCAATTAACCTAGCAAGTGATATGGAACTACAAAAGTCTCAAGAATAAGGATATAAAAATGGAGTTGAACGAGAAGTTGAAAAGGAAGAAATGAGATACCAACCTCAAATCATTCTAGTAAACAAATCTAGCGAACAATTTTCAAATGTAGTGACACCTCCTCCATTTTTTAGCCCGACATGTTCCTAAATCTTACTCTGTAATTTCTGTTAGTGCGATTGACTTTGTTATATCAGAAGTTTTTGAGTTTTATGACAAGACTAAATTAGTAATTGTGATGGCCAAATATTTTGAATTTGTAATTTTTCATGATGGAGGAATGAGTAAAGAATTAAAATCATTGCTTACTTGTTTGGCACTATCTACCAGTCAATTGAAAAAGTAACTCGTGTGCTTAAGAATCATTTTACTTATGAAAATTATTAGGATTACATAGAGGATAAAGTACTGAAAAAAGCTACACAATTTTATTTTTCTCTAACAAGCATGGCAATATCTAGCCAAAAATGTTAGAAAAAAGCACTTATAAGGAGACAACCCAATTCATTTTTAGTTCACTTTAATTACTTTTATTTTAGATTTTTTGTGTTTTGTCCATTTGATTTTGATTTTGTTGTTTTAGTTGACAGAGGTATACTACCTGACATGCCACACCCACGCCTAACTAGCTGATCAATTCAAAAGATATGTTCAGAAATTCCAAAAAACAACTAATCGACAAGATGTGCCCATATTTATGAGTCATCCTAAAATTGACAAGTTGAAAATTTTTTACCAAAAAACTCCGTATGTTTTAGGTGTGCCTGCATCTAAAATGACTAAAGAATTTGGTGACTACTTTCATTCTATTGGGTTCACCCTCACTTTTGCTCCACATCCTTAGCAGTGCGATACCATCTACCTTGTTAAGGAAAGTTTTGTTGTCCTCCTTTCCTTTTCTTTTGTGTTTTATTTCTTACACTGGAGATAATATAAGATTTAGGTGTAGGGGAGTAGTATATTGAAAAAATGCAAGTGTAGACATTTTTGTTAAAATTTTTTGTTCGTTTTTTTTTTCAAATTTTATCTAATTGTTGTCGCTTCTCGTGCATTTTTGTGGTTATCTCTGATATATGATGGTTAGATTTTCAAATTTGATTATTGTTAAGGTTTTATACTCTAGAATGTGTTAAGTATAACATGGTAAGGTTTAAGGGTGTCTTTCTAGTGAATATTTGAGATTTTGTGACTTTAGTAATTTTTGATTAACTCTTTTAGGTATTGTAAATTTTTTTCTAAAATTTTTTATGTAAATTGGTTCATCTATTAATATTAATTCTTCATATTTGAAAAATGAAACGGGCTTGTGATCTTTAATTTTATTTTGTTGCTTATTTGTTAATAGTATTTGGTTATACTCCGTTAGTATCATTGTCTAGTAATCGGGGGATTTTCACCATAAGTGTCGATTTTCAGATAAAAAAGTACCAATAGTTATGAGTATATGGCCCTTAAACTATGAGAGTTGAGTAACCGACTCTTTCATTTAGTGTACGTCAGAGTTCATGTCAAAAGATTTGAATGGTTAAGAACTAAACATTTCCCCTAAAAAGAAAAAAAATCAAGTATGGGGAACATCTTTAATATATATATATATATAGTGTGTATATGAATATGAGAGAATATGACTAGTTGTATCAGCCTGATGATCTATGAGTTTAATATTGAGATTTTACTTAATAGTTGAATCATTTACTGATGAATATTGGTTCACTACTTTATATTCTTATATTAGTTAGTCAAAAATTGAAAAAGTCCTTAACCGGAGAGAAATCTTTTGGAGATCGGTCATTAATGCTTGACATTTGCTTTAATTATATCTTGACAATAGATTATTTGAGTAATAACCATTGTTTGAACTCAATTATTTAGTAGTACTTGATTAATTATTCTCATGTTTGGCGACAAACATGACTTAGGTGTAGAGAAAATTGATAAGATACATTTTTGTTATTAAATTTATGATTGTTTTCCCCATGATTTTAACCAAAGATTGTATTAATTGGTAAATTCTATTTATATTTGGTAATTGGTGTTGGTTGTAATGATCCGAGCAAAAAAGAATTAAAATGTGATTTTTAACTACATTTTTGTGCAATTCGGCGTGGGCACATTAAAATCTAATACTGCATGTCTGAAGATTCGGGATTTGGTTCATGAATTCCAATCTTAAATTGAAATCAGACTCTTCACCGGATGACTAGTCTCTTATTTCTGTTAGGACACTAATCTGGTTTATCTATCTTAAGTTTGTGGAAAGAACCCATTATCTAGTGGGAATTTGATTCCGTTTAGAAAAGGAACTTTTAGACATAGGAAAGGAAGTCCGCTGTGACCACCCCACCTCTCTCCTAGGGCGTACCCAAGGGTTTGGCGGACCACCTGCCCATCTCTCGCCAGGATTCACTCACTAATGTTCTTGAAATAGCCGTTCAAGCCTCGAAATTAACATAAAAGTTTCATTTCCAACTAAAAATTCAAATTTAATTCACAATCCAAAAGTAAAACATAGGATTACATTTCTAAAGATTCAAAATACATCTCATCTACAAAAGTACAAGTACAAGAGATTATAAATACTAGTTCACGGCTACTTGCTCCAGTCTCCACCCCTATAAGGAAAACAAACTAATGGGATGAGCTAAAAGTTCAGTGAGGTTTCCAAACAAACAAACAAGCATGTAAACACTGGAACATTTATACTTAGCACTTTGCACACTTGGCACAGTAATAAGTAGTCATTCAAGAATCAATCATTCATTCATTGAAAGGATGCATGCTCATTTGGAGCCATTCATTCATTCGCCAACCATTTTTCCTTATCCCTCCGATGTTAGAAAACATTTGCACGTGAAAACTCCTTCAATGTTCATGTCATTCATTCATCGATTTATTGCATTGAATTCACTGGCCAATTTTCCACCAGATTTCGTGGTAATACTCGAGTATACCAAACTTTGTTCCAGGGTCACCAGCCGCCCGATCGAATTCGCTTCTGGCTCGAGTTGACTGGCAATGAAGGACAAAGGCTCAGTTCAGCCAAAAGGCTTACATCATGCACAAGTAGCATTCAATCATTGAAAATTCATTTTTGCTTGGGTCGAGTGCGATAAAGAACACACTCGCCCATCGAAAATCCATTTAACAATCATTGGAAAGCATTTAACATTCAGACAACATTCCACATAGTCATTTAAAGCACACACATGCAAGGAACACTCACCTTTTAAAGTAGATTAAAACTAAACATTCGACTCTGGGTCGTACTCGTTCCCACCGTTAAACCCTAAAAGTAACCAAGACAAGATGTCATGGTCCGATCATTCAAAACTTAGGTTAATAAGGTGCTCATTTGAGCCTTAATCATGAGCCATAAGCCTATCTAAAATCGGCCCCTCAAAACACAAAATTCAAAGACAAACTTGAAAGTCAATCGAAGAGTGTCCAAGTGTATTCTAGGACTATGAAGTACACTTGTTTAAGTCCACAAACCATCCAAAATCACACCAATTAAAGTTTAAGACTTAGAAAAGTTTTCTCAAAGTTTTCCAAGTTCCATGCAATTCATTTGACAAAATTTTCCAGCTTTGGCAACATTCTTTGAAAAAGTATAACTTGAGTTCTGTAGGTCAAAAAATCACAAAACTTATACCATTAGAAAATAGACTCAAAGTATTAATAGACTTTAGAAGACATTTTCATGAAATTCAACTCATAGGTTAGTCAAATTTTCAGTTCAAAATCACTGCTGTCTCATGTGCAAAACAGAACAGTCATGGTTTTTCAAGAAATTTTGTAAATTTGCTGGTATTTATAGGAGTCAAACAAAACCCTGATTTTTACACGGTTAAAAGATTTATGAGTCTAGTTTCAAATGCAATAAATGGAACTCAATTTGGATTTTTCTACACCAAGATATAACAGATTTTCCAAGACTGCTCAAAGTCTCCTACGGAAAAAATTTTCAGTAGCACTTCCCCTTATTTTCCCTAATTTCCAACCATTTTCAAGGCTACACTCTCACCACAAGACAGCACCAAATCAAGTTCACAAGGTATAAGATACATATAGTACTTATTTTAGCTATAAAACTAGATATAATCAACATATACCTAGGCTGGACAATTCACTACTAAAGCTGAAATTTTAGAATTAAAGCTGGAAATTCCTATTTGAAAACTTAAAAGTCACAATAAAGCTACCAATCACCTCACAAGTCCATAGCCAAACTCAATACCAACATATTAGGGATAAATAACATAAATCAAGGCTGAAAAATCATAACCGTAGGCTGAAATTTCATCAATCTTCACCAAATCTAGATTATCATCCATAAAATTTCAAGTTATCTCACCATGATTTGCAAGAATAAGAAAAAGAAAGGAAGTTGTTCATCTTATACCTTCAACCCCTTGAAGAAAATGAAGAAACCAAGGCTTCCTCTCCAAAAACTCTCCGCTACAAGCTTCCTTGCTTCCTTAGTGCTAGTTTGTTCGGTTTAGTTTTGTGATTTTAACTTAAGCAAGGCAAGAATCAAGATGAACTTAGTGATTTTTCTTCTCTCTTTTCCTTTCCAAACTCACGGCCAAGAAGATGAAGAAATGAAGGAAATTTTGTGCTAGCAAAGATAAGAATGAAAGAAAGCTTCTTGGTCAAAGGTTGCATGGATGGCCAACACTTGGCAAGCCACCAATTTTCCTCTTGTTTTTTGGTCAAAAATTTCAGCTGGCCCTAAATTTAAATTAGGGAGAATTAAATAAAATAAAAACAAGGAGATTGGGGTAAGAAAATATTAGTCAGGTGGTGTACTCAATTGGTAACAAATGGCGCACGTCGGTTCAAGCCTATTTCCTTAACTCTCTTGTACTTTTGTTTTAACTTATGATTCACTAACTTACTTTTAGCACTTTTAATCACATACTTTCTCTTATTTAATACCCGCTCTTATCCATCAAATTTAGCACACACACCTCATCGATTGATCACACTACCAAAATGCACCAAAACCCTAACTTACTCTAACTTTAAAAGTAAAAGTAAAACTCTTGACTCTATTATTTATTACAACTATTAAGGGAAGTAATTAGTATTAAAGAAAGTATAAATTAACTGATTCAAAATAAAAAAGACTTATAAAAAAATATAAGCAAATTTTCAAATCCTCGCACTCGCAACATTAACATCATGACATTTTTTCTCCTTTCTCGCAAGAAACAAAGGCACGTATTCCTTTGTTTTTCTTCTTTTTCCTCTTGACACTTCATCTCATATTTGGAGAGTGATTTCTTCAACAGAGATAAACTAAACGTGTCATTCTAGTAAAAAAAAAACGGAGGATTTGGTTCAATTAAAATTGTAAGATCGAATTGATTATATTTATTTCTTTTATTTACCGGTATTCATCTGTTCCATTATTTAATTTCTTATGATTATTATATTATTTGAATATCTAGATTCCGGTATTTAAATTAATCTAATAATCTAGAACCAATTAGAGCAGATAATTCGTAATTGTTTAATTATTTTAAAATAGTCGTACTTGATATGATTGGATTTGTATCAGGGGAACATATGGGCTAATTTTATTCAAACATGGTTTCTCTAATTTTTAAAACAATTGGGAAATTGAATTCTAAAACCATACCTAGGATTATTTCTTAATTTGGACAGTGATTAACAGTCGTACTTTAATTACCAATACGATAAGGAGAAGTTGATTGTCAATGCTTGTTTGATAATTATAACTTATTTATTAGTGAATAAATGAAATTATTATTACATCAGTGATCAATTGAGTGAACCATTTCCGAAATTATTTCTTAGTTAGAATTTGTTTATTATTGATTCAATGTCAATTAATTATAATTTAGTCCTTTATTTTAGTTATTTAACTATTTTCAATTTTATAAAAATCCCCCATACTCTGAGCTTTATAAGAAATGAATTTTCCCAATCCTTATGGATTCGACCCTGTTTATCACTATATACAAAAGTTTATATTTTATTTGAATAGATATTTATTATTGCACAGATTCGACACATGTCACTAAGTTACTATTTTAGCGCACTCTTTGAAGAAATTTTCCCATGATTGTCTTGTCTAATTTGTCTTGTCAATTTCTTTAGCACTGTCCAGATTATTCTTTGTGGATTGTTACTTTTATCCTTAACTTATTATGAATTCGACATCATTGCTGATGTAACAAAATCACGTCTTACCTAATAAACTATCTTAGTCAAACCCGATCTTGGGGTAGACTGTTTAATTGTAGGCATTCATATTTTGTTAAATTTAATCGTTCCTTACCAATACATGCAAACACAAACCCCATACACTTTGATGACAAATATATTTTTGAAATTTCAGAGCAAACATGGTTAAAAAAGGGTAAAGGGTTTTAGGTTGGATTAATTTGATCTAATTAGGGTTCTGGATTTGGAAGTTATTTGAAGATTTACACTTGAAAGACTTCTCCAAAACGATCAAAATTTTGCAAAAATAAAGTATGCCATTCTTTCTTTCATTTATTGTTTTTCACATATTTTTTTGAAATTAGTTTACATTAGATTAAATGTTGGAATTTGATCACGTGATTTAGATTTTCTTTTCAATAGTATTCTCAACACAGCAGCTTACTCTGGGCGGGATTATTGCATCAGAGAAGCCTCTACATTAATCCACAAGCGCATGTCTTAAGACTTTTAGTGCTATTTATGTGATGCAAACTTAGAATCTTATTCATAGAACATAACTTTGTACAAATAATTTTTCTTATGCAAAAAAAAAAAATTCATTTGAATAACTTATGTTGTAGTGAAATTAAAAAAGTTTCTACAATCATTGCTTTTAGAAGTTGAACAAGAATGGAAACAAATTTTCTTTTGTTGCTTTTAGAAGTAGAACTAGAATGCAAATAAAATTTCTTACTAAGGATTTTAGAAATAAAAAAACACTTAGTAGGAAAAAATTTTATGATAATAAATGACTACTCATTACTTGTAAAATTTTCTTGAAGGCATTTACGTGACATCGCATTTGAGGTTTATTTTACAATTAATTTAAAAGTAGTTTTTTTCTTAATCAAATGAAGTTGATTTAGACTAAAGTGATGACATTTGGCCATAAGAAAATGCAGAGCAAATTTACTGATATCAACTTTTAAAAATGAAAAAAAAAATGTAGGAAAAGAAATGGACATTCAAGGTCCAATTCTTACACTATAGCCCAATATTAAGTTGAGAACGAAAGGATGTTTTCAAGAGGGTTCAATTTGTTTTTAAAACCCAAGATTAAATAGAGACAAAGTTTTCATAACTTAGGACTTACCTCAAGGGCTACTCCCGAACCGTGTTCAGCCCAAAGTGATGGATCCGTTGACGCTTTTCTAAAAGGGAAACTTTTCAAATCGGGATATCTTCCATCATAAGAAGTTTTCATAGAAAGCCCAAACATGTTTGTTCGACCCAGATCCAACCCAAGACTCGTCGAACTCAGTTCCAAAACTCTAAGGTCAAGATCCATCAGATATATGGGTCAGGTCCAGGTCTACTATATAAAAAAATGGGTCTGGTTCCGAAATTTTCAATTTTGATCCGAATCGGATCCGTTGGTGTTCTTATGGGTGACAAGTCTTTCACTTTTTTGGAGTCGATAAAGTTATCATGACTTTAAAGTGATAAAATTGACACAATTATCGATAAAACTATTACAACTTACGAGGTGATAGGCTCGTCACAACTTACGAGAAGATCATATCACAATCTTGAGGAAATTAGTTGATGTACTTTTTCCCTATAAGTTAATCCCCTTGGGGTTACCCCCTTTATCAAAAATATAGAAAATTGAATTAAATGAAAGAATAGTTCTTTTCTTACTTTTTCTTTTTGCTTGAACTCTTTAATTTTTCTTGCTTTCTTAACATATTATCCACCACAAAAAACAACTCAAATCTTACGTCACATTAGCATTAGTTTTATAATAGTCCATCTATATTAGGGCAAGGTTGTTTATTCATTTAGGGCAAGGTTGCAGCAAGAGCGAGCCGAGAGAGGCACCGACAGCAAAATGATCCGGTGATCCTTCCTTTTCTTTTTTGATTCAACCTCGAAATTTCTGCTAATCTGAACTATAGCCCACAAATTTGTTTTCTTTTACAAAATTGCCACTAGAAATTCGGTAAAACAAATAAACATAATTAACAATAAAACCCCTAATCCAGCCATAATCTTCTAGTTAATCCTGGAACGGAGACTAGTACTTTAATCCTAGAACTAATATAACATTAGAAGAACCAACAAGTAAATACATAATAAGATTTACTTAATTGCGGTTCAAAAAAAATCGTTTACTCATTTTTTCTAACTCTAAATAGGGATTCGTCCTTAGATCATACGTAAGTTATTTATTAGTTTAAAAGATAATGTAAACCACTTTCTTAGATAGTGCAGAAAAAGTAGCTATTTCACAACATGCAAAAATAGCTAATACTCCCTCCGTCCCAAAATAAGGGACGTTTTGGGATTCTAACTTATTATGCACAGTTTAATCAATTTGAATGTGAGACATTTTTTTCCAATTGTGCCCCTTTGACCGATATCAAATCTTAATTGCTGTCTATGGTGATGTGAAAAGAATCTGTGGGTCCATGTAAAATGTAAGCTCTTTTTTATGCTGTTGCCAAGCACGCGCCTATTTATGGCCATCAAAATTTTTGGTGTTGTCCACGCACCTTTTTTTGGATGTCTATTTATTGCTTTTGTGGGTTCCATCATACTTGTTTTTTATTTTATCAATGTCTCTTTTGAGGCTACAAATGGAATGTTAGAGAAAAAAATTGTAGTGTGACTCAAATTTTGGGACATGAAAAAAGGTGAACTATGACGATAACAATGGGACGGAGGGAGTAGTATTTAAATTAAGGTAAAAGTCCTGGGCATTGGGAAAGTAAAAAATTAATATCGGAATCATAGAAACAATAATGAGCATTGTACCAAACCTTATTTTTATGGGAACCTTCAAACTTTGCTTTGTTATCTTAAAATCGGGTGACCCTAAATATCTTATGGTTTAAAATTGCTATGTTATCATCCATAAAGTCATTTTACCTTGTTATCCACACCTCAAATACAAGTCTCTAGCAGCCTGCAGTTCCATCAAAACATCTGCTATGTGCATCCTTCTCTCTGGCAAATGAGCTGAGCATGTAACCCCAATATGGAAAATTGAAGCCAGGCACTTTTCAAACCTATGTCTGCCGCATGATCTGGTCTGAGTGTCAGTGGCCATCATGCCTGACTCAGTTTCGCATTCTGATGATAGTCTAGGATCAACAATCCTCATAGCTTGATCTGGGAGTGCCATCTTCACATAGTTACGAAGGGAAAAGTCATCTTCGAACATGCTGTTTGTGGGCCTTTTTCCAGTAAACATCTCCAGCAAAAGTACACCATAGCTATAGACATCAACAAGTGTTGATGCTGGTGCCCCCATGCCACATTCTGTTTTTGCCAAAAGGAGCGGGGAAACAAAGAAATCAGTGAGCTCAAACAGTTTGAAAAACATATATAACAATCCAAAAGTGACAAAAATGCAGCAATGCTTCAACTGAGGCTGTGGGTTTCAACAGATTTTGCATAATGTTGAGTCCAAAATAAATCAATGGGTCTAATCATAAGAAGAATTAGGCTCCAGCTGAAGTTTAGATCCAGTACCGAAAGAACCATGAGAGCCCATTTAGCTCCATGCCAATTCTCTATAAGAGGGAAGTTAGCTTTCCATCTTCATTCAAGCACTTTCTATACTATGAGAGCTCATCACTATAATAATCACTTACCTAAGTATATGAGGTTGCCCCAAGGATAAAGCTCCGCCCTCTTTTACTGATTTAACTGGTTAAACCAGATCAAGACACATGCTTTTTTTTTTGGCATAACTGGTAGAGCAAAATTTTGGCATCAATGCATAGGATTAGCAGGTATTTGGCCGAGTTAAGGTGTTTCTAGATTCTCACTAACCTCAAAAAGATACCAAGAAGAATTATACCAGATTTTCATTAGTAAAGATTGAAGTAAAACATGTATCATAATTACCTAAAGCAACATATCCAACAGTTCCTACAAGTTCAATTGTTCTTGCACGGATTCCGTCGTATCTTGATCTATCAATCGCAAGCAAAAGAGACCTCGCAGAGCCAAAGTCACCTAAATGTGCGCAGAGCTCATTGTCAAGAAGAATGTTACTTGGCTTTATATCACGATGAATGACTGGAATGGCACAGAAGTGGTGAAGATACACTAATGCCGAGGCGACATCTATGGCAATATTAAGCCTCTGAATCAGGTTCAAGTTCTTTGGCTGCATTAAGTTACTCGAACTTGGATGCAACCAGCTCTCCAAACTCCCACCAGCCATGAACTCATATACCAAGGCTTTGAATTCATTGCCTTCATAGTCCGTGCCTGAGCAAGCTGTAATGATCTTGACAAGATTCCTGTGCCGAACATTTCGCAGTGATTCACATTCAGCCGTAAAACTCCTTCTGGATCCTTGGTTTTGAAGGTTGATTACCTTCACAGCAACTGTTTTGTCACTGTAATTAAGACTGCCCGTGTAGACTGAACTATATCTTCCCCTAGCAATCAAATTACCTTCAAAAAAGCCATCTGTGGCTTGAAAAAGTTCTGTATAAGAAATCTTAGGAAATTGATCTCCCAGAGGAGAATCTGATGTTAGCTCTATGCTGGAAATTCTTGTATTTATTTTGTGCCACCAACGGATGCAAGGAACGTACAGAAAATAACCAAAAATTACCTTTTTCTGGCATTTTTGCTGAATGTAAGCTAGCAGCAAAACAATAGGGAAAATAACGGAAACAAGGATCAGAACTACAAACAATGAAGTCTTCCCTTCCGCTGATGGTAATAGCCTCTGACATTTAGGCAACTGTAAAGACTTTACACCTCCACAAAGCTTTCCATTTCCAGTTACTGAAAAAGCTGTAGAGTTAAAAAATAGGCCTCCACTGGGGACTTCGCCTTCCAAAGAATTGAATGAAAGGTTCAGATACTGTATATAGCGAAGAGTTTCCAGGCTCCGAGGAATGGAACCAGAAATGTTATTTCTAGAAAGGTCTAGGAGTTTAATGCTCCTCAAGCTGTACAATGATTCAGGAATCTGACCACTAAAACCGTTACCCTGAAGACTAAGAAACTCCAGAAATACACATTCGCCAATGGTAACTGGAAGTTCTCCAGACAATCTATTGTTTGAAACATCCAAGCTCCCAAGATTTATCAATTTACCCACCTCTGATGGTAAAGGTCCGCTGAGAAGGTTGTGTGCTAAGTTGAGATTGTAAGTGAGTGAAGAAAGCCCAAAAAGACCTTTAGGTATGGCGCCAGTAAGCCTGTTACTTGAAAGATCCAATCCTTGCAATCTTGTATAATTACCCAAAGAAAAAGGTATGCTTCCATCTAACTTGTTTCCTCGCATTTCAAGGATACTTAGCTGAGTAATATTTCCAACGGAACCAGGGATCTTACCGATGAATCTGTTTCCTGAAAGATAGAGGCCCTCTAGCTTGGTTAGTTTCCCAATAGATTTAGGGATGCGCCCTGTCAGCATGTTCTGACCCATTGCCAGATTCCCTAAGTTGACAAGGTTCTCTAAGTTAACAGGGATTTCCCCAGATATATAGTTTTTGTCAAGCCTTAGCGATGTGAGTTTGGTGGACAGATTTGCAACAGAAATGGGCAAAGCGCCTCCATGATTGTTGGCATACAAATGCAGAATTCTCAGAATAGTGCAATTAGTCAAGGAAGCCAGAAAGTTTAAGCCAGTACTATCGGAAGTTCCAAGAGGATTCTTTGAAAAATCTAACCTTTGCAAATGTTTAAGGTCTCCCATATTCATGGGTACCGGTCCAGATAAAGCATTTGTACCAATGTCCAAGATTACAAGTCCTGAATCATTGGTAATGGATACAGGCAGAGGTCCAAAAAACTGGTTTTCTGCAACGACGAAAGTATGAAGTTTTGAATGGTTCAGGCCGAAATCTGAGGGGAAAGAACCATTTAAATAGTTGGAGGCAAGATTAAGATACCGAATTGATGAGATTTTGAAAAGCTGCAAGGGTACTTCACCAGACAATTTGTTGGAAGACAATTTAAGAAACTCCAAATTGGATAACTTTCCAAGTTCTTCAGGAATCCTCCCTTCAAGAACGTTATCTGATGCACTAAGGATGCGTAAATTGGATAAATTCCCCAATGAATATGGTATTGTGCCATGAAAGAAATTATTATCAAGGATAAGTTCCTCAAGAAATGTCAGGTTACCTATGGAAATGGACAAAGCTCCCCTGATTTCCAGCGATGACAGGTTCAAGGCAGTCACTCTTTGATCCATGGTGTTGCACCTGACACCATGCCAACTGCAAAAATGAGAAGAATTGTTCCAAGAAGTTAAGAACTGGAAAGGATCGCTCTCAATTCGAAACTTGATGGCAAGCAAAGCTTGCCGGTCAGTCTCATCTGAGGAACTGAATAAACTGCTGGCTGTAGTTGGTTTGATTAGTGCTACGGAGTATAGGAAATATAGACAATAACAGAGGATAGCAGACCAAAATTGAAGCCGAAAACTCATTTTGCAGGTGGAAGCGCTGACTGCCGAGGAGCAAATGCAATATGTTCAGCAAGGCCTGATGGACTTGAGAAGGAATGCAGGGTGGAATTCCAATCCCAGTGAAAATAGTTGGTTGTTTGAGAACTACCTAGTTGACCATATTGACTACTAAGGTAAGGTAACAGAACCTGATCGTTCTTGTCAGGAAATTTGTTAGCGTAGAAGCACTGGTGCTCATTCAGTCAAAGTCAAGATGCCTGTAGGACCATTAGTTCTTGTCAATTGAAGGTATTTTTCTTGACGAAAACTCATCAAAAGAAAATCAAATTAAAGGAACTTTCTTGCCTTCCGGCAAAAAATTAAAGCAAACTTATCAACTGATTATTATCGTTTTGTTTGAGTTTGAATTATCAAAAAATTGAAAACATGTGACAGTTGTACAAAGAAGAGACAGAGGAAATAGAGTATGTGAAGCTCAATCTCGGTCATTTATTGAAAATGGGTATCAGGCCAATATTGGTTAGTTTGATTTTTTTTTTTTTTTTGCAAAAAAAGCTACACTATAATATTAGGGTTTGTCTATATTGACACCTGTTAAAATATATTTCAAATATCATATTTTTTAAAATGTAACATTAATTAGACAAAGTAAATAAATACAAGAAACAAATGGGTGGCTAGTCTACTTCCTTGAGATCCCAAGTTCAAATCTCCATTCTAGCATCTTCACAAATAAATACAAGAAATGGTAGATAAGATTAAATACAAAAAGTATATAAATGCAACGGAAGATAATAATTATTAGCGTGTGTATATAAATGATAAGTTAGATGAATATTACGTGGGGGGAGGGATGAGTTGGGTGGTACGGAAGGAGGGAGTGTAAGCGAAAGGTTCCGCGCTCAAGTCCTCTAGCTTACACTTAAAAAAAATAAAAAAATAAAAAAGATGAATATTACGTGTATTAATAAGCACATGTCAAAAACCCATAATATTATATATGAAAAACTTTCACTATAATTATTTGAAGGGGTGCTTTTAAAATTTAAAATTTTATTGAAGTATTTTCTGAAAATTAAAAAAAATCACCACACACCAGCCTCCCCTCCTCCCTCCTCTTTCCTCCTCCTCCATCTTCCTCTTCTCTTCCTCCCCTCCCCTCTCCTTCCTCCGCCTCCTTCGTAACCATTTGAACATGTCTCTGGGTAAAACATCTACAGGTTGTTTAATGGGCTTCTGAATACTATACGAGAATGTAATCTTTTGCTATAAAACCCTTGCTTCACTTCACTCTCTGTTTCTTGTTCTTTTTCTTTCTTCAAGTCAATGGTCTTTTCCATGGATTTCTTAATCGGTCAGTGTTAGAAATTCTTTTTCAAACAGTAGACCGGTCTTCTGTTAGCGAAAAGATTTTTTCACCCATTAAGCGAAAGTTTCTGTTGGCCAATACTACCATAAAGACATAAGCCAACAGAATGGAAAAAATTGGGTCGCCAGCATACAGTATTATTTGAAATAATTATAATAACATTTTTTATGATGTGATGTATATGAAATAAAAATATAGTTATAAATATAAAAAGGTAGGTTGAAAAATGCATTTATGATGCAAGCGAAATATTATTTGGAAAAATCTGATATCCAAACAAACCCTTTCTTATTCTAATTAATATCCACATATGCAAAATTCGCATGCTAAAACGTATTAGCTATTCTAGAACACGATAATAAAAGCTCATATGTTTAATTAAAATTCCAATTAAGAAAAACTTTGTATATAAAAGGTAATTATGTATTTTGGAGAAGAAAAGGACGTTATTTATAATGTGGAAGGACAAATCAAATTTTGTGAAATGTCTTATCAGTTGAACTAATGCTTAAAGTAAACATATATTACTCATGTTGTAACTATAGCTGTTATAATTATTAAATTTGGAGAAATTTAAAAATTGTATTTGACTTATATCTTAATTATTTGACTATTATTAGCTTAACATCCCATGTCGCGTTGCACCAAATTTGGAATTGCTGCATCCTCAACCGGTGACCAAAACCTTTTCATTTGATTAATAGACTCGAATCTAAATACTTCTATTCTATCCAATATTTTTATATGCCACCGCATGACAACTCACTTAGTATAAATGGATTTTTTTCCTCAAAAAGTCATGTGTTCGATTCTCATTACTAGGAGGCATAAACCGTGCTACGCACGGTGGGAAAAAGGATGGAGATGCCCAATTTAATAAAATAATTTGTACTAATTCAAAATGGATAATTAATGAAATTTGTTTTTCTTGATGGAATTAGTTACAAATAAACCAAAAGAAATATTAAACCAAAATTAGAGTAAACTTTCATTTAAGTATGTAATCATATAAAAAATAGTAAGTGTCATTCTCATTAAAGAATCAAAATATTATAAGACTCCGTCTAAGTTGTCATCTGCCCTTGCTATTTCATGGTTAGGTTGCATTATAATTTAATTACGAGTTCAATTAATTTCCTAATAATGTAGCTACTTAAAACTTATAAGCATCATTAGGGGTTATATTTTACTATCTTTCCATGCTCTCAGATCATTCCCAAAATTAGAAAAAAAAAAAAGGAAAAGTGAAGGAGGAGAGTTAATAGAGCGGTAAGCAGGAAAATGCAAAATAGTAAGGGCCAAAGTGAGTAAGAAAATAAATGAATTTGACTTTATATTATTGATAGAAACAAAATACTTCATCCCATTTGACCTTAAACAAAGGTATAACAACCGCATAATCAATGTTTCAATTCATATCAACCTACAATAAGTTTCCTCACTTATTAACTTACAAATTGCATACAACAAATCTTAAACCTGAATAACATCCACCATACTCATGGTTAACTAAGTACTATGGCTGATATCAAAGCCCGTACATAAATAAGATAATATCACATTTGTGAAACACTATGGCTGGGGCCTGCTTAAAAGAAGTAATAACAACCAGGAATTGCCGAGAATCCAGCCAAGCAAACTTATTGAAATGTTTGACAGCAATCTAAGAGCCGTCATCTTCAAGCTGCCCTTTGTAGACAAACATCGGGAGCTTTATCTCCTTGTTCTGATACAATGTATTCAACTGAGAATCCTGTAGTCGCCACCTTCAGCTCATGTAAACTGCATTCTTTAAATGATGGCAGTTTCATAGTCTCATTTTCTCCACATTGCTCTAAAACCCTAGAAGAAAAAAATCAGAAAAGGGAAACAAATATTACATTTTTATACATTTAACAGAGTTTTAAGAATTACCAAAATCAAAGGAACAAGCGATGTTGGATTTGAGGTTAGAAGGCCACCAGCAAAAGCCTAATTTAGAGCAGCGAGCTCCCATTGGAATGAAGACGAATAATACTGAAAAACGAATCTGGCAATCAGGTCAAGAAAACAGACATAAAGAAATATCACAAATGGATAGAACTAAATCATAGGGACATAAAATGTAACACAAAAATTTTCACCGAGCAAGTCAATTCAAGAGCCATTGCAGCAAAAAACTTGTAAAAAAAATGTGCAAAGAAGTCACATACGATCAAAACACAAGGACAAAGCACGAGAAGCAAAGGACAAGGGTAAATCCAAAAAAAAAAAAGGCAAAAAATATCATGCTTCTGCAGAAATCTTGCAGAGGCTATTTCAGAACTTCAAGGAACAAGCAAGGAAAGAGCAGAAAATCATTACCTGTTCCATTCCGCCAGATTGTGTGCTCATATGTCTTTCACATTCACAAGTTGAGCAAGTTCTTTCTGTTGAGTAAAAGTAAGGTAAATAAATTACACGGACAATCCGTTCCACAATCAAAATAGGCAAACTACAGCTAAATGGTCATTCATAGCCACATAACCTTTGAAATCCTTATTGAATTGTATGTGCATAAATTACAAGTAAATCATGACGAATTCATGCTTGAAATCATGAATCATCACCACAGAAAGTAAAAAAAAATAATGAAGAAAAAACCTGAGAATAAAAACGTATTTGAAGGAAAGCATGGGGAAAATATATTTCAGAGAAAATACTAATTCGGCAACTTCTAAGGTAGAGATGATGCCGGAAAGAGGCATGTCACATCAGGAAAGGCACATTTGACACGGCCACAGATGCAGCTTCTCCAACCCAGTAAGCCGTAACAATCGTAAACCTGATTCCAGTTACTCTAATAAAATCAGGAGCACGTATAACATAGCACAACAATTCCTTTCCATCAAGAGCATCAGCAACCCGGAGGTTTAGGCTAACACCCTGCAACACTGACAAAGTATAGTCCAAATGTGTAACAGAATTGAAAAGTTGATAATGCAACAGTAAGCATCCAAATTCGGTTTTAAAAAAAAATTTATGCTGGCAACAGATAAGGCAATTAGGTGCGGTGGCTTAACTACAAAAGGCAATTAATATATAATTTTTAGAGTCAAAACAAAAAAATAATACATAACCTCACACCGATCCGAAGAAGCAAAGCTCTAACTGAAGCAGTACGTATAAATAGCAACATAGCAACTCTAGGCTAAAAAGCACAGAGCAAAACAGCAACACAGCACAAAACAGCTTCAATATCTCGAGGCAGACGCCATAGGGTTTTTTTAAGAACCACAGAAGCAAAGTAAGCATAAAGAGATGCTTAACGCATAATAAGTTCAAAAAGTTACAACTTACTATGCAATAAAGGAAGGCAATATTTACCTCAGCTCTATATCTCAAGCCCTCCACAGCATTCTTAGTGAGCAATGGAAATGGAGCTATAAAATTGGAGTCCACGTTATCACTTTCACCGATGAAGGATTTAATATCTTCAAACATGTCATTCTCCTCAGGGGACACCTACTCAAGATCAAGTAAGAGGGAGATAAGAAACATATAAGAAAATGATCACAATAATTTTAAATGCATTACCATAATCACTTTAATCATATTAGTGGAGACATTATTCATGTGCTAACATATATTAGGAATTCTGATATAAAAAAGAACAGCAAAACATAGGGGCAAAACCTATAGCACAATCTAATATTTGATATAAAAAACAAAAGGCGTATTTCAATATGCAATAAACACAAAGAAAAAACTGAAAACCAAAACCATGATTGCGAAGGATGACAGAACTTCTACAACATGGATATATATGAGCCAATGATTTACAGAAGATTCTAGTCAATATTCAAGCAATCCTATTGTTCATCAGTTCTGCTTGCAAAAAAATGAAGATCAACCAAATTCAATCTGGAAGTCAGGGTATAAATTCAGTTACAAAAGTAATTGCAATTTAGTCTTTAGAAAATTACCAGAGAGACAGATGCACCAGTGTTATACGCTCTTCCAGTACGGCCAATTCGATGTACATATCCCGCAGCACTTTGAGGCATCTCAAAATTTATGACCTGCAAGAAAGAAAAGAATCAATACAAGTCGATTATCAAACTGACAACCTCATCAGCCATAGACACGTAGATGATATGCAAAGCAATTCCTGTATGGAAGAAAGCTCAAGGATAAGATAAACAACATACATGGAAAAGCTCAAAATTTTCACTCAATATAGTAACATACTAATTACTAATCGTGCAACCATCCACTTTGATTGTAATAAGAAGATTAAGTAGATATATGCTGTTTGAGTATCTCCAAATATATAATAACCTATGCATAATGATACCTGCGCTTATCGAAAAAATCACACAGCAAAGTAAAGATATTGTAACAAAGAATAAGATACTGCAAGATGACGGCTAGAATGTGGTGCAAAAAATTTTTAAAAAAAATCAAGTGTCAAGAAAAAATGTATTTTAGAAAAGCAGCCGACCGTGTGAACATTACAACACCAAACTCTGCATCAAAGGCTAAGCCCTAAAACAGCACAAATGCAGCCTAAGCGTTACAGACGCGCAAGAGTCCAGAGCATCAAACAGCAGATGCGAACAAGGGAGATAGAGACACAGAAAAGCCTTTAAAAGATAATAAGAGTCCCATTTTTTTGGACGCCGAAGCCATAGAGTTTTCCAATAACACAGGCGAAACAGCAGATTAATTGACAACGTTCTAGATTAGAATCAAGGTCAATTTTAATTTGATATGAAGTGGGAATACCTGCTCCTAGGATCTTCTACCTTTTTTATTTTGAACTATATTTCTCTTTTAAATAATGATAAAACTTGGGTAATCATTTGCAACCCAAAAAAAAAATGGCGTGATTTATTAGCTCAATGGATCTACCGACTCTACAAGCAGTCATATGAAAATCTTCTCTTCCATTAAGTTCGTAAATAACAAAATTACCTCGGTTTCGACCCACAAACTCCTAACCTCTTGTAATTAATCACATTGCTAACCATAGCCATTTTTCTTTCAAACAAAATTCATCAGAATTCTGAAGTCATTTTAACACCATTTTTTTGAAGTTAAGAATTATCTCAATAAGAATTAGCCATTTTTGAAGTTAAGAAAAAACTTTGGACCATTTTTTTATATTCTTTTTCATTAAGGTCACGTATTAGTAATAGAATTGTAATAATGTGAGCATAATAAAGGAACAAAATCAAAATTATAAGTCAAGAGCAGCTGAAAACAGTAAATTCAGTTCCAAAAATAATAATAGTATACATTCCATATGACCAAATTAAAATTAAAATGACAAACTTTAGCTGCAGAAAAGAACTATATAAACTAAAATCAAGTAAAAGTAATCAATCCCCACAAAATTTTTACCAAAAAAAATAAAGGAAATACAGGCTGGACTATAAAGACAACAGAATTTCATCACTTATCAGGAAGTTTCATCACCCCATCAAGAACGTCGCCTATGGTTGGCACAGAACCTGCTGCACTAACCCAGCATCAATTCATTCCAGTATCATGTTTCTGTGGCTTAGGCCAGCATTGGATTTTATTAGCCGAATCTCCACTGGGAAAATTAAAAATCCAATCTCCAATCGCCACATTTTAAACCATATTTGATCTTAAATTAATCAGGAAAATAGTAATATTGGTTGAACATGCAAACAACCTCGGCTACTCCATGGAACACTTGCTATTATCCCATCCCTAAACGTTTCTACCTTCAAAATCTCCATTTTTCGAGCAATGCTTATTCCCTCTATTCCCCAGAAACGTTATTCACCAGGCCCCCTCTGACACTTACAGCAACAAACAGTTGCAGCAAAGAACAGGAAAGGAGAAAAAGCCCAAAAAACACCCAGTACCCATGTCAGAAAAAAACCTCATTTTCACAAGGTTTTTACTCTCCCATTGAAACTCAGAGAACCCAGAAAAGAGAATATCTAGAAACAGCATATAGTGATTTAGAGATCCACTCGGGTATTTTTACAAACATGTGGTGGGTAGATTTGAAAGCTGCATTAGGGCAGAGAATTAACATGAAGGGTATTGCTTCTTCTGTTGGGATTGTGGCAAAAGATAAGCATTTGGAGAAGAAGAAGAAGAAAACTTAGAGCTATAAGTAGTAATTGTTGGAGAAGTAAAACGGTTCAAGTGGGTCGGGTTGGTTAAAAGAATCGGACCTTTTCTTGGGTAGCGAGGGTGAGTTTGTCGGAAGCGTCGGAAAGGGAGGCATCGAGGGACTGAAGGTCGGCAATGATGGCGTCCTTCTCGGTGAGCTTGTGACGGAGAACAGACGCCTTTGATTCGAGGAAAAATAGCAACTCTAGACTAAAAACTGCAGAGAGAGGCACAACGAAGCACGATCCAAACGGCGGAGGAGGAGGTGATCCAAACAGGTGGCAAGATCGAACCTTTCCCGAGAGCAAAATAGGAGCCAGTTGAAAAAGGAAATAAAGGGAAAAAAATACAGGGGAAGCTAACAGAGAAGACGGCACCTCAACGTAAAGGAAGAACAAGGAAACTTACAACGGAGGAGGAGGAGGAAAACCGAACGCCCCGCAGCTGATCTGGACGACTGAGACCCAGTGAACGCGAGGGACAGAGGTTCGATGGTCCTTGCGCGTCTGGAGAAGGGGAACAAAGAACAAAAACATCAGTTCCAGGCTAAAGATTCACGCAGGAAGCTAATGGGAAAAATTGCACCTCACCGGAAAGGAAAAAGGAAGAAAAGGAAGAAGAGGAAAACTCACAACGGAGGAAGAGGAGGAGAGCCAAATGCCTGGAACACCGCAACCCAGAGAATGCGAGAGACCGAGGCTCGCTGATACCTGCGTGGTTAGAAGATAACTGGTTAGCTCAACAGGCTCTCGTACCAAGGCTCAGAACAGCCGGATAAGCAGCAGAGCAACATTGCCCAAAAGAAAGAGAGAGAGAAGACAGTGGGGAGAAGAGGCATGTGATACTGCCAGATAGAGAAAGAAGTCTATCGACGCAGCAGACAACGCAGCAGGAGGCACATGGATACCGGCAGAGGAGAAGAAGCGCGTGATGCGCGAAGAAAACAACGCTCTCAATCACATGCGCGCGGCACGTGAGAGGACGACGAAAACCTCCAGGTCACCACAGCCCTTCACTCTTTATCTACTTATGTTGATTAAGGTAAAGATTGTGATGAGAGATAATATGTAAGTACTCACGTAAATGACTTGTAGCCTTGGGATTCGTAATAGTGAGCATAGTATAAACCATTTGAATTAATTATTTACCTAAAGAATTCAAGAATTATTTGTCATATAATATACTGGATTAAGATTTTGTTGTGAAATTTAAAGGCTCTTTGCCGGCTTTGAAGGACATAATTGAGTTGTAAGAAAAAGGAAAAAAAAACTAATATTTAGAGTCTGTTTGGTTGGAAGTAAAATATTTTTCTTGGGAAAATATTTTCCGTGGAAGTAATTTTCCATGAAAATCATTTCCCTTTCATCATTTTCAGGTGTTTGGTTAGTTTATTGAAAATATTTTCTTACTTCATTTTTCTGGTGTTTGTTTAACTTTTGAAATATTTTCACTTTTATCTCTATCTTTACTTTCTACACATTATAACTACATACTTCTTCCCATGCAAAATAAGAAAATTTATCTCGTTGTTTAACTTCAAAAAATCTTGAAGAAATGTATATATGAATAAAAAATATCTCCTTAAACAATAAACAAATTGCTAGTCATTTAGTGTCAAATATCAATCACATGCAATGCTTATTGTGATATATATCTTGCACTCTCACTACTGAAAGTTTCTCTAGAAAAGAATGTCCCTATTATACATAATTAATTACTAGCATAGGATGAGCAGGATGAAGTTTTTTTTTTATTTTGAATATACTAGGGGGAGGGTTGGGTTGGGTGGTGCGGGGGAGGGAGTGTAAGGAAGAGGTCTTGAATTCGAGTCCTCCTGTTTACACAAAAAAAAAAAAAAAAGAACATACTACAAGATGTTTTCAGTAAGTTTGGAACATACTACAGGCGGGATACATGTATTTCGAAAAACAACTTCAGTAAGTTTAGAAGGAAAGTTGTTTTCCATAAGATGAGTGAAAATATTTTACATAGGAAAATGTTTTCAGTAACTTTTGTGCAACCATACACGGGAAATTAGGAAAATATTTTCCTGGAAAACATTTTCACCCGAAACAAACGGACCCTTAAAGGTAGTTTCTTGAAAAAAAAAAATTCATAAGCATAATGAATGATTAAGTTGTAATTCATTTATATTCAAGTATATATTTTAAAATTGATCATATTGTGAATAATCATACATTCTAGATTTTATTTTCATGCAAAAATCATACATTAGCCCATCATGAATAAATTAAGAAGAGTGGTCCTATTAAAATAAATCTGGCAGTGACAACATCTTTAGTAAGTGCTACTTTTAACACTATCATTCGCTTGCTTCAAAAACTTTGATCCAATTAGTTATACCGTGCTAGTAACAAATGCCACGAACTACACTAATTGTTATGTAGACTAGACTTCATCCTCAAATTAAACTGCTTTCAATAGATTTGTAAACAGATTAATCAAGTTTAGGGTATCATATTTAATTTGATTTGTATTTTCCTCTTGAAAGTTACATATGT
The DNA here is from genome assembly GCF_036785885.1 of Coffea arabica. Classification (NCBI taxonomy): domain Eukaryota; kingdom Viridiplantae; phylum Streptophyta; class Magnoliopsida; order Gentianales; family Rubiaceae; genus Coffea; species Coffea arabica. The sequence goes on along the minus strand of NC_092324.1, from coordinate 4,206,755 downwards.
TGATCAGCATATAGGATAATGAACTAATGCATACTTCATCCCGATAAAATGACCTGTATACCACTAAAAGGAGCCTGATAAATTCAGGTCCTGAGAAGATGGATATCAAATTTTGGATACTCAAGTCATAAGAAATGATTTTTCCTTTTTTAAGAAAATATAGGCACTGCTAGGCGCTAACAGCATGTGAGTCGTCTCCTTGAACTGACTCAAAGAAATGAAAAAATAAAAATAAAAATAGAAGGAAAACTCCACAACTGTCATAAATCCAGTTTGTCTTTCTTTTACTTTGTACATCCGGTTTTTAACAGGGACACCGGCCTGAACAGTCATCAGAAAAGTCGTTCGGATCGATTTGCACAGAATGCACAAAATATAACTTTATACGCACACGATATAATTCACTTTCATTAACATGTGACTATAGAACAAAATTTTATGAACCTCACATATGATGTAAAAAACGATGTACAAGATACAATTTGAACTTTACTCTTTTTTTTTTTTCAGCAGCCGTTCCGGTCCCTCCTCCGTTTAATAGGTATTCCGTGGTAAAGCTGTGTGTGTCCCATCAATCAGCTATCCCCCCACATTCGATGACGGTAAGCAAAAGTTGTGCTGATGATAGAAGAATTTTCTTTCAAATAGTTTCGTAGAACATTTCTGAATATGGATCTACTACAGTAGATGTTTTTGTTATCCAAAACAGAGTACTATCTTTACAATTAGGACTAGGTCCTGGCTTACAAGTTACAACTACTGCAACCTTGCACTGAGGAGGAAAATGAATTCTCACATCACTACTAATACTTATCGCACGTCTGCTAAGATTTGTACATAAATCCATATTACTGATATTATCTAAACAAAAAGAGCACAATTGAAACAAACTAGTTAGAGACAAATATATCTTCAATCATTGCTGCCATAAAGATGCCCTTGGTTCATCTCATGACTCAAAACCTAAAGTCTGATACCAGAATTGGGAGCTGCTAAACAAACAGGAGAAAGTACAGGGCAATTCAAGCATCCCACTAACAACAACATAATCACTAAGAAGCCCAGAATTTTTATCCATAAAACCTCCCCTGCATTAAAGCAAAAATCTTTTTCTCCGGGCAAAAAATTAGTTGCAAGGTTTTGGCAAGAAGGATCACTTCTACGAGATAATAATAATAATAATAATAATAACTCCAACTGCTATTTATCTATTTCTATTTACTTAAATATGCACACAGATATTACTACGCTTTTATCATGTTATTCGTGGTATGGAAGCTCTATTTGTAGATTAGGGCAATCAGACATTAAATTTCAAACTATGGCAGACGTCAGAAGAGTAAAATCTCTTGTATGAAGTTCGTTTGGAATTAAGCGACTAGGAAACAGAACCTGATAAAAAGGGAAAATTTACCCGTTAATGGGTAAATAGATGCTTGTCTAGCAGGACCCAGTTCCAAATGATCCTCCGCAAAAGGCCATCGCTCTTCAACAGAGCGCAGGTAGAAATCTTCCACTAAATAGTAACAAACTTGCAGGAGGTGAAGCGGAGTTGGCTCACAGCCCCTCAGAATCTGCGGCCAAAATAGTCCAAGTCATATTTCTAATGACTTGATATCAGAAGTCTGAGCACTCCCCTGCAAGCCATTCTTACTTCTCCAACCTTCTAATTGTTGCAATACACCCTGAATGGGTCCAGAGTAACTGGGCAAAAAGCTTCAGGTGGATGCCAAGATCAGAAACCATAGGTAAAAGAAGCTGAGACTAGCCATGAAGTGTTGTTGTCCTATACATGCTTAAGCTTAAAATCAGGACATTCAATTGTAATCAACATTTCTTATCAAATAAAAGAACAAATATAGCTTCTCCCTGCAATTAACAGATCAATTCAAAGAAGCAAATGACTTTTAATAACAATGACTGCTTCTAACAAAGAATAGGCACATGCATTCCTTCAGCCTATAGACTTTTGCCCCTCCCCATGCCCTTGATCTTTGACTTGTACAATAATTTACAGGCTGTGCACTTCATTCATTTTAAGAAAGAGCAACATTTAGAAGCTTGAGAAGGCCTAAATAATCCAATTTGAAAGTGAAGACCAAACATTATGTTGCTGTACAACAAGAAGTGTATCCGGAAGTGACTATTTACATCAAAAGAAAATTTTTGGATATCTTTCTATTTAGTCATATCGCTTGCAGTCTGACAGTCTTTCATTTTATATTTAAAGCAAGGAAGCAATCATCCATTCACTTGCCTAACTATAGTTTTGTTCAAACATCTTTACCTACCCAACCAATAGTAAGCAAGTTAGGAGGAAGACATGCAGGATCAAGCTCCCAACAGTCTCTAGGAAGGCCAGGGGCCTCTTCTCCAGAAAGCTTCCTTCCGGGAATCTGATGTGAAAACAGTCTGAACTCATCTTTTACAAGCCATCTAATAGCATGAGCCCCAAATTCTTTCCTCTTAAAGATTGTCTTGTATCCATCAACCTTTTCAAGGTACGCCATACTCAAGCCGTGTATCTCACTGTAGCTAGTTAAAAACACAACAATATCATAGCACCCCTTATTCTTCATTTGGTTTCTCCCTGAATCCAAAGCACTTTCATCATAAAGCGCCCAAACAGAACCCTTCTTTGGATAGATCCTATATACTTCTTTTGCTGCTCTTTCACAATCAGGAAGATGTGAAAACATTTTTGGAGACTTCACTGAAGCCTTTTCAGAAACCTTGAATCTGCCACAAGAAATATGAAATCCAATTTTCTCCCAACCAATTAACTGCTCATCACCGTTGTTCTGAAATTCTAACCAACTCAATCTCACCTGGAAGGGATTCAGAGAAACAACTTCATCAATCAAAGCATAACGCCTTGGCATTCCATCCTCACTGTCATAAATAGCCCAAACTTGGCCTTTCTTAAAGCTCCTCTCCACTCTGTCCTCATCAAAATTGTAAAAATCTGAAGCTTCCACTGCCACAATCTCCCTATTGTTCTGTCTTGGTCTTTTTCGCTTCTCAATTACCAAGTCCCTACTACTTCTAGAAGCCCTTCTGCCCACAACTTCCATGCTTTTTTCATTTGATGAAACTCCCATTTTTCTATCCCTCTTCTCCCTTTCATTGACTCTTTCCAATCCCATGTTGCTCTCCTTTTCATTTAACTTCTGCTGCTTCTTTTGTGTATCCTTCTCTATCTCCTCCTCCTCCTTTTCATTCTCCATTTCAATCTCCTTCTCCTTTGATTTTTCATTTTGCGTCTCCATCTCATTCTCCTTCTCCTTTAACTCCTCATTTCCCATATTCTTATCCTTCTCCTTTTCCCTCTCCTCCACCTCCTTTTCCTTTGCTTTCAACTTCATCTTCTGCTGGCTGACCTTCTTCTTCGCTAACATTTGCATTTCAGCTAATGTCATCGTCTCCTCTTCATCAACCTTCACCCTCTTCGTCCTTGCCCGCGTCGTCGCTCTCTCCTCCATCTCAACCCCACCACTCCTCCCCTCCTTTTTCTCACTTCTCGACCTCAACTCCTCAATCACCACATCATCGCCTCCACCCTCCAACCCCCTTTTCCTCCCCACATTCTCCAAATCCTTCACCATCAGCTTCTCTCTCAATCCCTTATGCTTCCCTCCAGACACCTCCAAAACCCCCCCAACACTACTCATTTTCCCAAGCCTTCTCGCCTTAATTCTCTCACTTGTTCTCAAAACAACATTCTCCCCCTCCTCACCCCTCTGAACCGTGCTAGCATTTTCCTCCTCCTCCTCCACTTCGACCGCCTTAAAACTCTTCTTACAACTAGGGCAAACCAAATTATGCCCCAAATACTTCCTCTCAAACTTATGCAACAATCTACAAGTCGAACACGCCGTCCAAAACGTCTCCACCTCCTCAACCCCACCTCCAGCCGCCCCCGCCGCAGCCTCAGCCTCATTCTGCATAGCAATTCTCAAGCTCATATCATATTCCTTCCTCCTAATTCTATCCGATAAAACCCTAAAAGCTTCCCCTACACGCTTAAAAGCCTCTTCCGAGGCAATAAACGGGTTTTTATCGGGGTGTAGGGTTAATGCCAATTTCTTGTACTGTTTTTTAATCGTATTTATATGAGCAAACCTCTCAATCTGGAGAATTTTGTAGTAGTCCGGCGGAGCTGGGGGAATTGAAGCGGCCCCGTCACCGCCGCCTCGCTCTGGTGGAGTTGAGGTGAACGGCCTGGTGGCTGTCCGGAGGATCTTGAAGGAGGTGAGCATTTCCGGCAGAGCTTCAAGAGACGGTTGAAGACGGTGAGCTCGCTTGGCGTATTTTAACGCCGACTTGAGGTTTCCGGCGACGTACTTTTGCTCTGCTTGGTTTTTCAGGCGGCGGGCTTCGGATTCTGGTTCTGGTTCGGGTTCGGGTGGGCTATTTCGGCCCGGGTTTTCGCCTGCCATGATTCCTCGGGGTCAGGGTCTTAGGGACCAGTAGCTCGAGTTGAAGGAGAAGGGACGTAAAATGACGGCCGTTTGTAGGGACGCTTAAGCGACATCTAACCAGAAAGATAGAGCAAATTACTCAGACGGCCACTGAACTTTCGGAATAGTATAGTTTTAGCCACTTAACTTTTAAACATATGTATTTACCTACTAAATTATCAAAATTATAAATTTTGGGTCATTCCATCTATTTTTACCATTAAATCTGCTAGATTTTATTATGTCTTGTGATTGGTGTAGCCCTTAGATTTGACAGACATGACTTAACGATGGAAACGGACGAAATGGCTCAAACTTCACTCTTTTGATAGTTTAATGGGTAAATACATACTCTTAAAAATTAAATGGTCAAAACTCTAGTATTTTAAAAGTTTAGTGACTATCTAGACAATTTAGTCAAAAAGAGAAAAGGAAATTTTTTTAGAATATTTACCCAAAAAAAAAAAAAAATGGAAAGTAAGGGTTATAAATTTGAAAATGTTTAATTATAAAAAATATTAATCACAATTCACATGCTTTATAATGTCATTCTAACTATCTTCTTGATCATATGATCTAATAAACAAAAATCATATCATAACAAAGATAGTAAAAGTGCCGTTATAAATAGTAAAGTACAATTACCATTACCTAATTATATCCACTTAAATGAACTTATAAGTTCTTATATACATCAGAAATACAAATCAAAATTGTTTGCACATTTGGAACATGCTACAGTAGTGGACTTACGAATAATTAAATTTTGATTCTTTTTTTTTTATTAAGATATATTCACATGATGAAGAATACAACGTAACATGATATACTTGAATTCACTAACAAACTATCCTGTTCTCTCGAAAAGTCTACACTATCCTTTCCGATGCTACGTTCATATCGTGTGTTTTATAATCCCCTCATTTACAAATACACAAAGAGGTGAATGGGCGGAGGTTTGGGGAGGGACTAGAAGAAAGCTGCTCGTTTGTATGGTGAAAGAATATCAGAGACTCTAGCTTGGATTCCTATTTTTTGGAGCTTTTATTAAAAAAAAAATACTGTAATGATTGATATATATGAGATAAAAGATGATTTAGAAATATATTCACGAAAAATGTAAAAAAAATTTGAAAAAAAAAATTGCATTCCAAACAACGCCTAAAATTCTGCTTAAAGATTTAACCACTGGGAAATATCAAATTCATTTGGGGAGGATAAGAAATTATTCCTCTTCACTAAGCACCCTATTTTGTGCCTAACTTGTTATTGAGGTGTTACATATTGTTTTGTTAGTACTACATTGTCGGATTAGAATAAACAATCCTCATTGCTTATCAGTTAAGTCTATGACTAGTGATTTACTATTGATTAGTAGTTTATGACATACATATTATTACGTACAAATGCATGCTTAGATTAGATTTAATACACATCAACCACCAGATAAATTATTGTAGAACCCAAATTTAGAGTTCTAATAATAATTGCGTGCAGGATTATAGAACTGAAGGAATAAAATAATCGCTCAAAATATTTATATGGGATAGAAGTAATAAATAACTCACAATATTATTCATATCTAAAAATAGTGTAAGAAAATCACACCACAATAAAATCTCACAAACTCGATTTGGACTCTCTTCAGAAAATATTACAATTAATCCTCTATTTATAATCTACCAGACTTGTTGGATAAGAAACCACTTACATCAACAATTACCAAATAAAACACATACTCCTAAATAACACAACTACTAAAAACTTGACTCCAATAAAACTAGTTAGTAAATAAGTAAATAAATACTTCTAAACTTCTTTTTTTTTTTTTGCCATCAATTATTACTTTGCAAATAACTTAAAAAAAAAAAAAGGGAACAAACGAGGTTGGATGTTGACAGTTTCATGGGGTCCAACTTGGACTTTCCATACTATAGCATGGAAAGTCCAGTTTGCTCTTTCTTGCACACTTATAGTTCCAGTTTGCCACTTACCAGCCAACTACTTAAATTGTTCGCTTTGCCGAATCGAGCTTTGGTTATACTTGCCACCTTTTGACGTTAAACTAGTTGAGTCGGTTTAACAACTTTATATTATTTTTGGTCAGAAGATCTTTTGGAAACTTTGAAACACTTTTTGCTTACTTCTTATTTCATACTTCCTGCCAGTATAAATTGCCAAGCCCCAGCTTTCCATTTCTCCTCAGTTTCTTTGCTCAAATTCTGCTGCTCAAAAGATTGACAGAAAGATAAGGAGAGAGGGATTGAGAGATGGCAAGGCTAGTCCTAGCAATGTTGATCACCCTGGTGGCAGCAATGGCTTCAGGGGCTCAAGCCCAAGATGATGTTACATGGGCCAAGCGGGTTGATTCCGGGAAAGAAGTGGTTTCCACTCTTCAATTCTACTTTCACGACGTGCTCAGCGGAAGAAACCCTAGTGCAGTAAAGATAGCCCAAGCTTCCCAGGGCAACTCTACACCAAATGGGTTCGGATCGTTGATGATGGTGGATGATCCATTAACGGTAGGACCGGACCCCAACTCGAGACTTGTGGGGCGGGCAAGGGGAATGTACGGTTCAGCCGGTCAGACCGATTTCGGCCTCGTAATGGTGATGTGCTATGAGTTCCTAGATGGGACGTACAAGGACAGCTCATTTAGCATTCTCAGCATCAATCCGGCATTAAATCCGGTTCGAGAAATGACCGTAGTGGGTGGAACCGGTTTGTTCCGGTTGGCTCGGGGATATGCTATTGCCCAAACCTACTCTTTAGATCCCACAACCGGTGATGCAGTCGTGGGCTATAATGTGACTCTAGCCACATATATTTGAGTTATTGAGTAGTCGATTTTAATTTGCATTTGTTGAATAAGAGATGATCATTTCTAGGTTTGCCACGTTGAAATACATTCCCAATTGAACTTTCTGCCTGTGCTTGTTATTTATTCATTTTGTTGGAGTTTGGTGACCACATTTTTTACTTTGAATTAAATTCTTCCTTTAGGAATCTTTTATATCAGAGACTAGTGAGTTTAGTTCATTCGATGGCCTTGTCCTGTTGATCACATTGATGGTGGTAACTGGTAAAGAAAGATTTGAAGCCTTAAGCATTGTGGAAATGGTAATTCCATCCATTTGTCATAAAAAATGTAAGAAGTTGGAACTCATTATTCAACCCCTCCCTATCTGTTATCAAAGCAGAGATCTTTAAAATGATTGTAATTCTCCTATTCATGGTTGATGCGGGAGACAAAATACTTGTGGTATGTTGCATTTCTACTTTTCTTTTATGATTTTGTGAGTTCTCTTAATCTTTTAATGTGGAAGGCATTACGTTACGAAATAATTTATATTGGGCATGTTTTAGATAGGCGAATGGTTAGCAACAACCAAGGTTGAAATCTTTTGAGCTAAAAGAAGATGTTAGCATGTTAAATCAAGACTCAAAAATAGAAATTTTCATATTGTTATTTAATAATGTAGTTTTATTGGGGGTTAAATTATAATAGTTTTATTGTTTAGAAATTAGTATTTTATTAGAAAATTTTTTGTGGTGTAAGACTTATTTATTAAATCATGTAGTCTATATAAATATAGAGCCTTATTATTAAATCAGTTGGAAAGAGTGAAAATTTGATAGACTTATTTTGGTATGATTAATATATTATTATTGATATTATTCATCTTCTCTCACACATATTTTTACGTGTGAATTCCCTTTCCATATACATTATTCTATTTTTCTTTTCTGATTTTGTGAGTTCTCTTAATCTTTTAATGTGGAAGCAGAAGCAGAAGCATTATGTTACGAAATAACTTATATTGGGCAGGTTTTAGTTAGGCGAATGGTTAGCAACAACAAAGGTTGAAATCTTTTGAGCTAAAAGATGTTAGCATATTAAATCAAGACTCAAAAATAGAAATTTTCATATTGTTATTTAGTAGTGTTTTGGTTAAATCAAATTTTCGGTAGTTTTATTGGGGTTAAGGTATAGTAATTTTATTGTTTAGAAATTAGTATTTTATTAAAAAATTTCTTGTTTAGATGCCTAAGCCCATCTTTTTGTCAAGAATTTGTATGGATAAACCTAAATTAACCCCATAAGAAATATTAAAAGGCAATTGCTGACTTTTGGCACCCCCACGGAACTTAAATCTAACACACACACTAGCATCTCAGCTGTCATGCTTTGGTTTGACCCTGACAGGCATAGCAGACTAGCAGTTGCGTGGTTAACTGAGTTGTCGAAGGATGCAAACAATTAAAGTAGTTGAATTTGAGCAATAAACTATTTGACCTCAACTCGACTGAAATATGAGATCTTAAGCTCAAGCATTAAGATAAAATATAACAATTTGAGCTCGACTCAAATAAGCTCTATGTTAAGTGCTACTAGAGCTTAATTGAACTTAATCAATGTGAAGTAATATAAATAAATAATTTTGTAATGTAAGATGGATTTCAACTTATATCGATAAATGAAAAGAGCAAGATAAAAATCTTAATTCATTTGATATCGTGACTATAAAGATCTTTTCATATGAGTACTGATCGAGATTAATTGAACCAAATCAATGTGAAGTAATATAAATAAATAATTCCGTCATGTAAAATGGATTTTGCTTTATATCGATAAATGCAAACAGTAAAGTAAAAATTTTAATTCATTTGATATCATCAAGATAAATATCCTTTCCTATGAGCAAATTTAAATGCATTTCACGTATGTAAAATTTGAACATAACTTATACATCGTGCATTCCAATGTATTAGTGTAGTAAAATTTTACATTAATCGTATAGGACAACTAATACACATATAAAAGAATACAATAGGCGCACATATATGATATATTTGTGAGCTCGATTCATTAATCCATTCCAGCGAGAGCTCGAACTTCGAGCTAGCTTGATTAAAGTCAATTCGGTTAATACTGATTTATGTCAATTTCATCTGTAGCCATTGAAGCATTGATGAGTGGTTCTGTTCGGCCTAAATAACATGGCCTAATAATCCATCAACAAATGGTCCCGAGACAACTTTAATGATAGTAGGCAGAGGCTAACGATGTTGCAGTCTTGCTGACCAGAATGATATCGAACCAGTCACCTAAATGCAATGTTTTAAAAATCGGACCGTTAATTGAACCGGTGAAGTGAAAGGGTCGAGGTTCAACCGGTAGGACCGGTTCAATGAATTTTTTAAAAAATAATTTATATAAATATATATAGTACAAAATAAGACATGTAATGGACTAATTTAATACTTTATATGATGAAAAGTTTACTATTTTTTAATAACTTGGATTTCTAAAAATAAATTTTTTAAATTTTAAGTTAAAACAAATAAATTTCATCTCAATTTCAATTATATCTAAATCCAACCCAAAAATATCACAATATTTTGAAATTATACAAAATTCACGTCTATGAGAAAAATATCACAATATTTTGAAATAATATAAAATTCACGTATATGAGAATTTAGATATTATGAACTTAAATTTTAATTTACGTTTTGGGATTTAGAGATTGCAATTTAAAAAAAGAAGTTTGGAGTTCGAAGGAAGTCAAGAAAATCGAAAATAGAAATGTAAACTTGATAAGAAACAAAAAATGAGATAAAAGTGAGTAGTTGTGGCATTAAATAATTTGGGTTAAAAAAATAATTCTTTTTTAACTTTTTTCAATTTAATGGACAAAAACAAAATTAAAAGATGGAAGAAAACATCAATAAATTAAAAATAAAGAGGTTTGATTAAAAAGGGAGTGACAAAAGAAAAGAGGATAGAGAGAGAGAGAGAGAGAGAGTTGAAAATTAAAAAGAAAGAGCCATGAGAGGATGAGATTTTGTAAGAAAATGGAAAAAAGAAATATGAGTGTTTGTTTTATATAAATAAGTTATCAAAAAAAACTAATAAGATGTGATGGTGCAACGGTTAATACATTGGTCTTCTATTACAAAGGTCTTGAGTTCGAATCTTGATAGCTGCATTTTGCAAAAAAAGAAAAAAAAGAGGAAGGTTTGAAAACCGGTTCAATAGCGGTTTTTACGGTTCGACCGATTCTTGACCGGTTTTCTGAAAAAGTCAACTATAGCATTGAACCGGACCGGTGCCATGGCCAGTTCGCGGTTCAATCGGTCGAACTGGCCGGTCCGGTCCGATTTTCAAAACATTGCCTAAATGATTATGACTTGCTGCTTTACTGTGTCCAAAGCATAAAGCAAGCACTTTGAACCTCCTGGGAAGAAATACACGAGGGGAGGCAAGTGAATTTGACCTCAAACCATAGTACGAAAAGTTTCGTTTTATGCCCAACAAACAATTTAGGCCACTCAAAGCTAGGTGAAATCGCATAGTAAGTTACACGCAAAATCTGTAATTTTGCCATCAAATCTCTCTACAACCTTATGCTTCCAAAAGAACCACTGTAAGAAGTCTCTGTCTTTGAGAGTACTTTTTCTCTCTAGAGAGACTTTTCCCCCATAGTGGGTGTTTTTACTCCTTTCAAAAATTAGCGCCAAGTCTCCATAACTGCTTCCACATTTATAATCCAGATTCGTATTCAATTATTTCCCAATATAGATTGTTTCCATTTCCCTGATCTATGTAAGGAATTTCTAATTTAGGAGCCTAGGATTGAACTCTGAGCCAGATCTGGCATTCAACAGGAACTATAATGCATTCAAAGATACCCAAATTTGATTCTGGTTATTTCTCTTATTATGTAGATTTTAGCGTCTGTTTCTTTTAGCTTATCTCTATTTGTTTTGTGGTTTAGGTAATTAATGAGGAAGCATAGAAGTTACAGCTCCTTCTTGCTTAGCTAAGGAGAGGTTGCTGACCTCAGATCAGTGGAGGACTGTGGTTTCTGTGAAGGATGGACGACTTGGAGGGGGTGATGAAGAAATTTACTCTTTCAAGTACAGAGCAAGAAGGCGTGTGGTTGGAGGAGGAGGAGTTCACGAAGGGAGTTGAAGAATGTAGTCTGAGCTTGTTAGGGAAAATCTAGGGAAAGAAGATAGCGAATATGAATGGGATTAGAGTTTTGCGGAGAATATGTGGTTTCATCAGAAAAATTTGAAGGTAACGGAGATCCGTACTAATATGTTTCAATTTACGTTTGTTCAGAAATCAGATTTGGAACGAGCATTGAACGACGAGCCATGGATCTATGACGGCCAACCGCTAATACTTGTGAAATGGACGGAGGGAATTGAAGACGAACAAAATGCTTTTGACAAGTGTAGAATATGGGTATAGGTTTGGAACCTACCTCTACATTGGATCACCAAAGAGGTAGGGAGGAAGATGGGAGGAATATTCAATGAAGTCATTGAGGTAATCACCAGAGAGGTAGGGGGAAAGAAGGTAAACACATGAAATTGCTAGTTGAATTTGATCTTACTAAACCTCTTCCTAGAGGCACTACGGTCAAATGTAATGGCATGATGAGATGAGTAGAATTTAGATATGAAAAATGCCCGAATTTTTGCTTTTGTTATGAAGCCATTGGTCACAATGAGAAGAATTGTGGATTTAAAGGCTTTGATATGAAAGGTGAACAGCAATATGGTAACTAGCTGAGAGCTAGCTTTCTTAGAATGCCGAATAGGAAGACTAATAGTAGATATGGAGGAAGTGAGAAAAAGCAAAAACAAGATAATAGCAACCCTAAGAAGTATAATACACACCAAAATAATTCCTACAGAAGGACTCAGAACTTACTTTTGACATATACAAAGGAGTTCCATAAAAAAGGTGGGAAAGAGATAGAAAAAGAAATAGGATCTGTGGGGGATAAGGAGGTTAGAAAGGGCAAAGAGGATTTGCAGGTCAAGGAGGTCAGTATGGATAGGAAAGAACAGAATGAACGAAGTAGAACAAGAAAGGGGGTAGGAGAGCAAGATATAGAGGAAGAAGGGGTAGTTAATACTAAGGGGAAAGGTCAGAGAGCAAGAGGGAGAGGGGTAGAGAAGATAGGTGGGGAAAAATCAAACGAGGGGGTGGAGTATGATCAGGTATGGATGGACTGTGACACTAACAAGGGGACGGAACAACTTATATCTGTTGAGGTAAGAGAGGTCAGTCTAGATGTAAAAGACAAGTGGGAGGCAAAGAATGAGGAGCATAGTGCCAGTAGTAATCCTAGGGAGAAGGGTAAAGGAAGGAATTGCAGGAGCTGAAACAGGTTAGTGCAAGAAGTAGGGAGAAGGAAACCTCTTAGTGACATTTCGAACAGTATTAATTAGGGATGGCAACGAGGCAAGGTTGGGGCGGGGGACCTCTCCCCCATCCCCCGCCCCGCTGCCTACAAACTCCCCCCGCCCCCGCCCCATCCCCCGTCCCCGCCTCGCCCCGCTTCACCCACGAGGATAATAAAAATTTGTTATATAATTTTATTATGGTTAAATTTTAGCAAATAATCAAGTACTAAAATATCAACATATCATCAAATTATTATTCATTGTAATTTTATAATTGAAACTTATAAAAATAATCAAATAAAAATTATTTGAATACAATCCAATATGATGAAATAAATATAACTAAAGTAGTCAAGTTTTCACTTTTAGCACAAATACAATCACTAATTCATTATTGTGCTTGTGCTTTTTTTAAGAAAAAAATGTTATTGTATTAAGTGTAATTAGGGATTTAGTATAAATGTATTAGTAAATTTAGTATAACCAATTAATAATTTGTATTAGTACACATATATAATTATTAGTATAATTAATAATATCAATTATATTATATATACTAATAGACATTATATAATACATATAACTAATAATATCATTATCATAAGTTTGTAACTAATTAAATTATATATTATATATATAATTATACATATATATTTTATATTTTATATATTTATTTTTTTAAAGCTCCCCCGCCCCCCTCCCCGTTTCCCCCCCGCCCCTACCCCATAAGCCCCTCGCGGGGCGGGTGACCACGTTGCCATCCCTAGTATTAATAAGGCTGAACCAGGGAAAAGGAAAGGTTCTAGTATTGAAATGGGGATGGACAGTGTTACTAATACTAGTAAAGAAGACTAATCAGGAGGTGTGGTATATGGATGTGTCTGAGGTGGTAGAGCTCTCCCTTAATGGGGTTCCCAAACCCCAATGAGAGCCTTGGTGTGGAACTGTCGAGGTGTTGGGAGTCCCTTGACAGTTCCTCAACTGAAGGAGGTTGTGGTACTCCATTCCCCTTCTTTAGTTTTTCTTTCTGAAACAACAAATAAAAAGAGTGTTCTGAATAATGTTAAGCAAAAAATAAGGTTTGATAATCACTTTGTTGTGGATCCTGTGGGTCTGGCTGGTGGTTTGGCAGTGATATGTAAGAATGAGGTTAATGTTAAGCAAGTTCTGTTTACTAGTTTTACTATGGAATTGCTGATTGATGATAGGGATACAAATTTGGAATTGTGGTGTGTATGCATTTGTGCTAGTCCAAATGCTAATGTTAGGAAAGAACAATGGAAAGTGGTGTCTAGAAGGAAACAGGTCTGGGGTGAGCGGTGGGTCATTATGGGGGACATGAATGATATAGTATCAAATAGAGAGAAATGGAGTGATAGGGATAGAGCAGACAATAGTTTTAAGAACTTTAGAGATTTCATTATTGATAATGAACTAGTGGATATAAGCTATGAGGGAAAACCTTGGACATGGTGTAATAGGTGGGATCCTGAGGGAAAATTAGAGAAAGGTTAGATAGAGCGTTAGGATCTGGGAGCTAGTTCAGTAGCTACAAGAATGCCAAGTGCAGTCATTTAGAGAAAGAAGCCTCTGATCACTATATGGTACTTTTGGACACAAAACCTGGTGGAAAGAGATGGAAAAAGAGATTTGTGTTTGACAAGAACTAGCTCTAGCACAAGGAGGTGGGGAATGTAGTAAAATCTACATGGAGCACAAATTGCAAAAGATCCAGATTCTTCAGGATACAGAGCAAAATCAGACAGTGCAAAATGACCTTATTGAGATGGAGTAAGCAGAAGGGAAGTAGTTTTGGAAGAATTATAATATAGATCAAAAAAGAGATTAAGGATATAAGGGAAAGCAATATGAGTAGGAATAGGGTCAAATTGGCAGCTTTGAAGAAGAGACTGGCTGAAGCCTATAAAAACGAAGAGATATATTGGAGTCAAAAAGCAAGACAGAAATGGCTAGAGGAAGGAGATAAGAATACCAACTATTTTCATGCATGTGTGGCTGGCAGGAGAAAGAGGAATAGGATTGGTCTCATACAGAAAAGGGATGGGGACTGGTGTCAAGATGAGAAGGAAATTGGAGCTGAGATAATCCAATACTTCAAAGACATTTTTACCTCTGAAGAACCTCAGGGGTTAGATGACATCTTAAACGAGATCCCACAGTCTATAACCAGTGTGAAAAATAAGCAACTTACCTTACCAGTGACAGAGCAGGAAGTTTACAGAGCTATCTTTTCTATGCATCCAAGCCAGTCACCAGGACCCGATGGCATGACCCCTATTTTCTTTCAAAAATTTTGGTCTGTTAATAAAATGGATCTGATCAATGCTGTTCAAAGTTTCTTTCATTCTGGCAATTTATTAAAAGCTGTTAATGAAACTTTGATCTGCCTAATTCCCAAAGTTAATTCCCCTGTTAATGTTACTCAATTCAGGCCTATAAGTTTGTGTACTGTCCTGTACAAAGCCATATCAAAAATCCTGGTCAATAGGTTAAAAAGAGTTATTAATTGCTGTATCAATCCCAATTAGTCTGTTTTCGTTCCTGGCAGACAAATTCTGGATAATGTTCTGATTGCCCATGAATGCATTCATTTCCTTAACAATAAAAGATCTGGTAAACAGGGATATGTGGCTATCAAACTAGATATGTCCAAAGCATATGACAGGGTGGAATGGATTTTTGTAGAAAAGCTTATGTTAAGAATGGGGTTCTGTCAGCAGTGGGTGGAGTGGATTATGAAATGTATGTCTAGTGTTTCTTATTCAGTGAGTGTTAATGGGGAGAAGAAGAGGTTTATCAAACTAACAAGGGGACTAAGACAAGGAGACCCTTTGTCTTCCTTTTTATTTCTGATTTGTGCAGAAGGTTTCTCAACATTGCTCAATCAGGCAGTGAGAAAAGGAAAATTGACAGACCTTTAACTGTCTTGTGGTCGTCCCAGACTGTCCCATCTCTTTTTTACAGATGATTCACTAATCTTCTATAAGACAAAGGAAAAGGAGGCAGGGCAACTGATGGAGGTACTAAGGAAGTATGGTGATGCTTCAGGACAACTAATCAACACTAAGAAATCCTCAGTGTTTTTCAGTAAGAATGTTCAAGAAGGGGAGAGGTTGAAAGTGCTGAAGAAGTTGAGAGGGATGAAGGTAGTAAAACAAAGCAGGTACCTGGGTTTACCATTGGTGATTGGAAGATAAAAAACACAGGTATTTGATTTTGTTAAGGAAAAGGTGATTAATAAAATATCAGGATGGAAAGAAAAGATGCTAAGCATGGCAGGGACAGAAGTGTTATTGAAAATCTGTGGTTATGGCTCTCCCTGCATATGTGATGTCATGCTGCAAACTTCCAAAGGAGTTATGTAAGTGTATTGGAAGAGAAATGACAAAGTTCTGGTGGGAAAGTATAGGAGAGGAAAGGAAGATGCATTAGACAGGATGGGGGAAGCTGTCTGAAGTGAAACAAAATGGGGGCCTGGGCTTTAGAGATTTAGAAAACTTCAATCAGGCACTTTTGGCTAAGCAGCTATGGAGGATACTTACAAGGCCAATTTATTAGTGAGTAAAATCCTTAAAGCCAAATATTTCAAAGAAACTTCAATTGGGAAAATGAAAAGGAGAAGCACTGATTCTTGGTGATGGAAAAGCATTTTGAGTGCAAGGCCTTTATTGGAGGAAGGGATGAGGAAGAGGGTGGAAAATGGGAAAACAATAGATATTTGGAATGATGGATCCCAGAGGTGGCAGGAGGGAAGGTGAGCACACAAATTGACCCAGAATTGGGATTGTGTAAAATTAGTGAACTGATCAAAGATGGCCGCTGGAACGATGAGCTACTGAAAAAAATGTTTGCTGAGGAGGATAGGGAGATGATTATGAAGATCTGTTTAAGTCTTCAGGAAACAAAGGATAGGCTCATCTGGGTGCATTCTGCCTCTGGGGACTACACAGTTAAGTTCGGATATAGATCTGTAGGGGGAAGCAATGAGGAATCAGGAAGTAGAAGTGAGGTCAATGCTAAAGAATGGAAAGTACTATGGAACCTAAAGATGAAGTATAAACTAAAACATTTTATCTAGAAGTGTATGAAGGGCATTCTACCAGTCAATGAAGGAATCAAATCCATTACGCAAATGTTGTGGTATATACTCAAAATCGATAGAACATATGCTGTTCCTATGTAGTCATTCAGAGAAGATCTGGAAAGTAGCACCAATACAATGGGATGGGCTGGAAAACTTGAAAGGAAAATTTTGGCTTTGATGGTCTGAGTTGGTGGAAGCTACTACAAGGGAGAAGGGGAAAGAGCGTTTACATTCATAATCAACCTGTTATGGCAAATTTGGAAACCAAGGAATGAGATAATTTCAATGGGAAGGGGAGATCTTCACTAACAGTAGTGAATACAGCACTGACAGAGTGGATGGAATACCAAATAATATAGGAAAAAGAAAAAGAGGAAGAGGTGGAACCACAACAGATGGAGGGGAAACTAGGAAGATGGTATGCTCCCGACAAAGGATGGATTAAGCTAAATACAGACACAGCACTGAACCAACAGACAAAATGAACAAGTTGGGGAATTATTGCTAGAGATTGGAAGGAAAAGCAGGTGGCTACATGGGCATGTCCCTCCTTCATGTACATTGAACCAAAACTCGAGGAAGCTCTGGCAATCAAAACTGCGATGGTTAAAGTTGCACTGGAAGGATGAGAGAAAATTATCATAGAGTCTGACTGCAATGCTGTAATAGACAAGATAGAGAAGGACATGGAGGATGTAATTATTTCCACAGTTCTGCAGGATATAAAGCTGCTAAAATGTAATTTTGAGGAATGTTGTTTCTTCTTTGTGAGAAGGGAGACTAACTCTGTTAGGATCAAGTTAGCAAGATTTGCTCTAAACTTAAGAGCAATTGCTAATTTTTTTTTTTTTTTTGTCGACAACGATACATTTGTATAATCTACTCTATCCTAATCTAGGGGAAGGGGGAGACTAAGGAGGCTATTGTATGGGCTAGTGGGTATACAGACCCAACTAGACCAAGGGAGTGCTATGACACAACCCTTAGATTTTTTTCGCTGCTGGTGAGGTTTGAATCCTCACCAACAACCCAAGGAGGGACTTAAGTCCCTCCCTAGTGGCCGCTGAGCCATTGACCCAGTGGTTCTGTAATGGACATCTGCACCGTAAGATCTTTTCATGGGAACAGGAGAAATCCAAAAAAAGGAAGTCATCCTTACTAATTGAAAAGGTAATTGAAAAGGTAGTCATCCTTGCTAATTGAAAAGGTAGTTTTCCAATTTGGTTGCTTGAGAGTGTTCAAGCAGACGTGGAGGAGCAGTTGCTCCAAGCAATGTAATTTGACGATTGTCAATGAAATGTTACTGTTTTGACCCAAAAAAAAAAAAAAAAAACCTATGCTTCCATAAAATTAAAAACCATACTCTCTCATATAGAAGACCAAGTGAATCAACAGGTTTTAGACAAAAAAAGCTGCACAGAATCATTTCATGATTCATTGCAATGGAAAACTGTTTTCTGAATTCTTGGTTCCATGGACAATACACTATTTAGTTACAGCTTTGCATTTATCAAGTATCAATGAGCCACATCTGCCGCTTTTGGAAAAAATGAAAAAGTATCAATGAGCCACAGCTAGTCGACAGGTGCTTAAGAAATAACCATGAAGGTCATATATATAAGAAAACCAGAAATGATATTCGAATACACTTCAGAATCTGCACAAACCGGTACTTAAGCCAGTTATGTCCGTCTGAAGAAATCTCCAACATGACTGCAGAATGAAGAAACCGTCCATCAGTCGCTCAAGAAAGTTACACCAGTATGACTGGCCAAGGGACCACAACTACGTGTTGATGTTTCCACTTCATGCAATAAGCGCGCAAGTTAACACAGAGGAGAGGCATCACATTTTTCAGCCAACCCAATAAACAAATAAGCACCGCAATTACAAGTATTTAACCATCCCACGACCCTCCACGCTGAGTTTTGTAGCTTGCAGCTGCTTTTTCTTCGGAGCTTTCAACTGCTGCAACTTCTTATTCATCTGCAAGAAAAACTTGAATCATTATTATCTATCCATTTCCCCTTTCAAGGGGAGACTGACTACAAGCCTTAGGCAGGTGAAAGGGGAGGGAGGACTCGTCTAAAAAGTTAAACAGTGAAACAAGAATACCATATCAGAAGGTATAAAACTACATGGTACCCTGCCCATAAGAGAGAGTACAAAATGTAACCGCAAAAAATGAAACCTCAACAAACATTACGAAAAATGAATCTGCATATGACCAACTCACTTGATGATTTCAGCAACAAACTAAGATGAAAATCCACCTTATTCTCGGGCTAACTCCCTAGAGAATGCTAAAATCCACTTGATGATTTCCTTCTTGACCCTCTAAATAACTTGCTAGTAATAAATGTATCAAATAATCACACGCTACTAGAAATTGCTACAGAAGAGGAAAAAATTTCCCACCAGAGATTCCAAGAAAAGACACAAGCTACCTCTGCATGAAAACTTTTATCATCCAATCTTGTTGCATGATTCAATGTCCAAAAGTTCATTGATCTGTATGTAGCTTTCTAATGCAAACAGAGTCTAAAACATGGTAAAAATTGCTAGAAAAACATACCTGGTGTATCCATTATTGGGCTTCAGGCATTCAAGATAATGAAGTTTAAAGGAACACTTAAGAGATTTACTCCTCGACATATGTATATAGCATGGTTACTAGAATATAATTACATTAACCTGCACCATAAATCCTTTCCAAACAATTCACACTTTAGAGGAAGAAGAGCCACCTTCAGACGACGCTGATCTTGAACAATTTGTTTAGCCCGGGCCCTAACTTCTTCAGGATCAACCTTGGATTGGGGTCGTACCACAAAATCCATAGACATGGCTTCAGGTCTAGAGGCATGTTGTCTAGAAGATGACTGGCCAGATTTTGATCCCCTAGAAAAACCTCATACAAATCAAACCTGAAGATAGGGCATATTACTATGGGAAATCTCACATAAATTAGCAAAAGTCTTACTGTGAGTAGCCAGCTAAATCAAGATCATCATCTCTGGATTCCATTCCTGCACCTTTGCTCATTGGCCTGAAACAATTTCACAAGAAGTGGTAACCATTAATTCGACGGAACAAGATATTTTGAGATCTACAAAGGGAAGAATATAAAAAGAAAGAAAGACCCAAGATCAATATACTTTTTAACAGATGGCCTCCTAAATGCAGCCCTCTCATCTTCAAAGTTTCGCATGTCTTCAAACCTTGTGCTCTTATTGAATATGGGTCGACTCTGCATCAAAAATTTAGAGGTCCAGAATAATGCCCATTTTAAGGCCATATATGCCAAAATGAACGAGTAGTAGAAAATGGCACAAATGCAAAGATCTGCAAGCAAGTTTGCCAAGAAAAAGAAACAGAACTTGCAATGACTAAAGCAAATTGGCTGTAAATTCTTGTAGCTGTATTTCAAGGCAAATTACTACATCAATTGACATCTATTATATAAAAATGAGACTGAGGTTTCCTTGAAAGCCAATTTCTCATCCAAAATAGGTTTCTCTCCTAATGACTCATGTTAAATATCCATGGACCATGAAATGAGAACCAGTTGCTCCTAGCACACTACCTTCCCCTTTACCCTTCATACAACAAATGGCAAGAAAAAAGTGGTCAATGAAAAGTAGCACAAAATAGAAAGAAACAGAAATTTTGGAGGTGTAAAATTCACATTACCCATTTATCAATCAAGTCCTTTGCAAGTTTCCGGTTGGCAGTAGTCTCTTCATCCGATTTTGATAGAAACATAACAACCTGCACCACAAAATCAACAAATAAATTAATAAATAATAGATACTAGTAGAATCCCACTACAAAAGTATAGCAAACTAGGGCAAAGAATTCAATTTGCAAATTCTTGCTAACGAGGGAGAATCCTGACCTTTCCAAGACCACTTCCCTTTAATTGCTCTCTTCTATCGTGCTGCTCTAAATCAATTGGCAACTGCAGCATACATGGTATTTCCTTAGCTCCGATTTGACCAAAAAAGAAGACAATGTGAATTTCAAAGATAAGTAATACTAACAACGAGGAAACAATGTTCATACATCAGTAAGAATCTTCAGAATTGCTGCACGGATGTTAATATTGGGTAAGCTTCCATCAGGAAGGGGCTCAAGCCAGTTTTTCAATATATTCAAAACTCCATGATCTAAAAATTCTTGTTGCAACTGCTTCCTGAATCATGAGGAGTAAATGCCATCATTAATGAGAGTAAAAGTTAATTAAATGCAACGTGAACATGAACTGGGAGACAAATATGAAAAGGGCACTCACTTTGAAAGCACCTCTGTAAGAAGAGGCAGCTTCTTCAGTTTAATTATCGCAGGCTGATTCTGTCTATTTAGGTCTGCATCAGCTTCAGCAACAACTTCAAGTTCAGCCATGACACTCTCGACCAGATATGCAATCTCTGAAGCACTTTTTTCATTTTTCTTCTTTTTCTTGCCCTTTTTAAAGAGCTGCTTGATTTCCTCATCCTCCTCTCCTTCTTCTGCCTATCAATGACATGACAAGAGGCATTTATAAGCGATTATTTCAAGAGTCATGGAAAAGTAAGCTGCAAAAAACCCTACAAGTTGCATTCCTTTCAAGTTGAACTCTAACTCAGAGGACTCTCTAGAGGATGATCCCAAGACCAGTAATAAAATATCATGCTATGACACAAGCAATCCCTGCATCCTAACCTGGGGCGCATTGCTAGGAGAATGTTCACGGTCACTTCCATATCGGTCAGCGGGATCCACACCAGCGTCGTCTATGAAGTTATCATCATCCAGCGTCCTAACACCTTCTCGGTCATCCTAAATCATATTGAGATCAATTAAACACTGTTCCACTTAAGTAATACGAATGAGAAAGGAAAACCATCTGAAAATGCCACCATAATCACATGCCATTACTAGACGTTGAGTAATCCTGCAAGTGTACTAGGGGGTTAATAAATATGCTCTCATCAATATGCAGCCAATTATTGCATAAGTGAAGTGTCAACTGCAGAGAGAAATTGGCATCCAGTTTGGCAATGTAGGATTCCCAAGTCCACAGAACCAAAATTTGTCCACTCAAACTATGTCCTACATTCAATCTTTCCATTTAATTTTCATTCTTGCAAAAGAATTACACAAACCCCCACATACCATATACAATGGCACATCAAAGTTCCTGATTTAGCAATTCCACTACTACATCGCAATCTAGAGCCCAGCATCACAAACCACTGAACTTGGCAAATAACCAACTCTTACATTCCCCAAAATGTCTCTAGGAATCAAAAATTGCAAAATGCATGTTGTGTTATGTTCTACGAATGCCAAGAAGACCAATTCAAGAATCTCAAACAGGATAGCAGTGACGAAAAGACAAAATACTTTTAACACAATTAAATAACCCACAAACCTCAGAATTCTCTCCAGCAACCGTTTTCCACATCCCCTCCTCATCTTCATAATCCCTCGACCTCCCTCCTCCAGAATGCCCTGCTTTTCTCACCTTAAACTTCTTCTCCCCTTTCCCTTCCCTCCTCTTCTCCTTCTTCTTCCTCTCTCCACCACCACTCTCCTTCCCCAACCTCTTCCTCTTCCCACCACCTCCACCTCCAGAAGACGACGACGGCCCCCCTCCGTCCTCCGACTCATCCCTCACCAAACCCGCTACGCCATCCTCCTCTCCAACCCCAAAATCACCCGCATCATCGTCCCTCAGCCGAAAATCCGCCACTGGCTCACTCGCAGACGACTTCTTAATCAGCCGCTTTCGTGGCTTTGATTTGTACTCATCGTGGACCGGAGTAGGCGGCGACCGCTCCCTGCGGTTCCAACCGTCATCGTCTTCCTCATCATCGTCGAGGAGATGATGATGCTGCTGCTGGTCCTGTTCATGATCGGAGTTGACATCATCGTCGTAATCCATCAATGGCTCTCCATCTTCATCTCTATACCTAAAAACACAGCAAAAAGAAACCAAATCAAATTCGGGAAAAAAAAAACCAAAAAAAGAGTGATTGAATTTGAAACCCTAACCCTAAATTGAGAGAGAAAAGAAAGGAATGATAATTTACGGGTCGTTTTCGTAGCCCATAATTTGAGAGATTACAGATGAAACTGAGGGAATGAGAAAAAGAAATTTGGATTCAATAAATAGAGATCGATATGCAGAGATATACACTATACAAATATATATAGATGTCGTGTATGTATGGATGAGTAGGGCGGTGCTGTGATGAAGATCACGCAGACGAGGGACAAAGGATAAAAAATGGAGAAGAAAAAGTGCCCAAAAAAAAGAGTGTATTATTATTTTTTATTATTAGTTATACCTTTGTTTTGGTGTATTATTATTAATTTATTACTGTGGCGACTGTTTCCAACTTGGCTCAGTTGAGTTTGGTATATTCTCCTAAATTCAAATGGAAATTTTCAGAAATATTCATCGGACAATTTCACTGAGCTCTCTCAGAAATTTTAAAAATTATACCTACCTCCACTGTCAAATGTTAGACTAATGACATTTTTCCTAAAAAATTTGAATGTGACTATTCTTTTTTGTCAATCTTTTTTTTTCTTCTGTATTAAAAGCAAGAATAACTCAAAAAGAAATTCGCCACACTCTAATAGAATTATGATAATACTAACATCTCCAATATACACACACATATATATAGCACTATGAGAAATAGCCCGTTGGAATTCCTATTTTTTTAAAATTTTATTAAAAAATATATTATAACGATTTGATGCACGTAAAATAAAAACATAATCGGGAAATATATTCACAAAAAATGTAAAAATTTTTAAAGAAAAACAGCAATCCAAACTTGTCAATAGTGATAGAACTATTATTATTGCTTATCAGACAATAAATGATTATTAGAAATTGCTCTTTCTTAACATTTGGGCTAATTTGTTTTACAAATGTTTGGGATAAGTAATATAAACTTTATAACCTGAGGACATTTAGGATTTTCATGTAAATTTTTTACCAAGTCCAATGCTTGGTTACCAAAAGCCGCAACTCAATAGAAGTAGGTGTACTTTTTTAAACTTCAAGAGTGCTAAGTGAAATTATCAAAAACCGAATATATATATATATATATATATATATATATATATATGAAATTATCCCAAATCCAAATTGGACCAATTTACTAGTACTTCTATAAATTTTTGTAATCTATATTAACAAAGTCCAATTTAATGTGTCTTTTTAAAATGAAACTTGAATAATAAAGGATAAATGGAAATTTGGATTATTCCAATCATTTATCACTTATTGTTCATCTAATCCTAGCTTAACTTAGGCCAAAAGGACTTTTTAACTATAGTTTTATGAATTTGCTAATCACACGGACAATGCCCTTTAATGAAAAGGTTTGAATATTTTGGCCCTCAAACCATACAGTACCATAACCAATTTAATGTGTCTTTTTAAAATGAAACTTGAATAATAAAGGATAAATGGAAATTTGGATTATTCCAATCATTTATCACTTATTGTTTATCTAAATTGTTCATCTAATCCTAGCTTAACTTAGGCCAAAAGGACTTTTTAACTATAGTTTTATGAATTTGCTAATCACACGGACAATGCCCTTTAATGAAAAGGTTTGAACATTTTGGCCCTCAAACCATACAGTACCATAAGGTTTAATGTTTGTTAAAGCGCGACATTTTGCCCCCCACGGGTTGCTCGGGCGGATTTCGTGTTCTTAGTTAAGGCGCCGGTCCTGGGTTCGATTCCAAGCTTGGGCAGCTCGGGGTATTTTCCTGAGGATCGGTGGGGCCCGCTCTCCTCGGGGTTAGTGGGATTAGTCGGGTGATCCCAGATACCCCCAACTGAAAAAAAAAAGAAAAAAAGTGCACATCTCTCTTCTAATACTCGAAGTGGAACAAGCATCCAACTTAGATGGGAAAGACAATCAAAATTGGAGGTTTAGGGGGCAGATTAGTATGCGTGTTTCCTGGCAATGCGTTTCATTATGGATACTTTAATCTTTCACAAATATAAAGCTACTGTTTTTTTAATTGAATTAAAAACCCTTTTTGTTGAAAGAAGTATTCTTCATATAATGACTCGCTCTTTTGAGATTTTCCATTCCTATTCATATAAGCTACTACTCCATGAGATAATAAATTGCACCTAGTGTTTAACCAAAGTCCAGGTACATTTGGAATAGATGGTATATTCTGTAGGGAGATCCTACTATATGATTGCTGGAGCAGTAGTGTTAAATTTGAAGTTTCAATGTAGGAATCTCTTGAGGCTATTTGAAAGACCGCCTTACTATGTCAATCATCCAAAAGCTGTTTTGGTTTTTTTATTTTAAGAATTTCATAAAGTGTAACTTCAACCAACATATCTGACGCATTTGGCCTTTATGTTCACCTATTTTGATTGCTATTTTTTGGAGTTTTTTAAGAAAAATATACTGTAGCAATTGTAATAATTTGATGTATGTGAAATAAAAATATGATTGAAAAATATGTTAATAAGAATTTTTTTTTTTGTTGAGAAAATGACAATACAAACAAGGCATATTCGAATCCTGTTACCAGTTAAAAACCTAGTATAAACCTATCTAACCTTTGTACGCCTTGATCTTGAAATGGATTGAATCTTAAGTCTCTTTCTAAACATTTCCAATATATGTATTGATGTTAAGAAAAAAATAAGTGCCACTTAATATTTTACCAATTATCCCTATTTCACTAGGCACTCTACCACTTTCTTTTTCTTTTTCTTTTTCTTTTTTTTTTTTGCAAATCCTACCCAAAAAAGCTTCCTACTTTTCGGGCTTTTGCCGGTCTATGCATTACCATATTTTTTGTGACCGAAACGTTAGAAATGTTATTGATATCAAAAACAAGCTATACAACTTGAGCAAAGGCCCATATTGAGCTTTACAAGAGTGTCCCTAGACACAGAGGATTTAAATATTCCTCATCTTGTACTAACTTAGTAGCATAAGCACTAATCCTTCTACTTATCATATTACATTTGTGTTGAAATTATCAATTGTGTTGAAACTAAAAAAAGAAAAGAAAAAATAGTAAATTTTATATACACCGACAGTGTATACACTATCACCATTGGATCTATAGCATATATACAGAAGTTGAATTTTAATTTCAAAATTTGTATAGTTATTATTCATCGAGCGCTAATATTATATATACTGTCAGTGTAGTAAAGATTAATCTAAAAAAAAAACACATAAAGTCAATAAAATTATTTCACATAAAACTAATCTCCATTCATTTGTTACAATAAAAAAATCAAAAGATTGGCAATCACACACATATCAAGTGTCTCAAAAATACTATATAAAAGATGCAGTGATGAATAAACAGCATTCTGTTTGTGTGCTTATTTTGGAGCCGTGTATTGGAATTTATTTTGGTCTTTGGAAACCTTAGAGCATCTTCCCCTACATTTGCTTGATTCATATGGGAAAGTAGAAAATAAACTTAGAGCATCCACAATGCTATTACACTTTGTGGAGTGTAATCCACATGCCACGTCAGCATTCCACTTTCTCCTCTTTTATTACACTTTCACTCACAATGGATTACACTCCACAAGGTGTAATAGCATGGGTCCACAATTAATCAAATATTTATTTTAATAATGCATAACTCATATCCCATAAATAAATAAAGTAATTTTTAAAACTAATTTTGTTATTTTTAAAAAATATAGTACTAACTTTCGTTAAATTTTGTACATTTTGAATTTTTGTATTTTCTAAAAATGATATTATTAATTTTTAAGTTTGAATAATATATCTTTTTCTATGTTTCAAAAATAATATATTGTTATTTTTTTAAAAATAATTATGTAGGAAATTAAACAAATATTTGATACTTCAAATGCGAAGATATCATAATAATCCATACTTAATTAATAATTCGGAATGTAATTAGTTGAACTCCATAACATAATATTACATAAGTTAAATCAAATAAAATACAAATAATAACAAAATGAATACTAGATTACACGCATAGGAAGAAAATTCAATGGATTACACGCATCACCTGTGTGATGCGTGTAATATCCATGACACGGCTCCAATGGGGAGCCGTGTCATGGAGGGGTGTAATGGCTCCCCATTACACCCCCATTGGAGCTGCCCTTAGAGCAAAACTTTTTACTTATTTATTCATTTTTGGTAGATCAATAATCAATTAGGGCAAAAGTTGGAAACAACAAGATAACTATATAGCTAAGCTTAAAAATCTGCTGATTTCATTGCATGAAAATGTCTTATAGGCCTGTGGTTGTGAACATTGGCTTAAGATGAGTTTTAGCCTTTTAGGCCTTGAAACTAGAGATGAGTTTTCTCCAACTTCAGGAGAACACAGGCTTGAGCCTTTTAGAGTTTGCTTTTAGGAAGTTAATCAAATGCCAGTTTTGATAGGTGTACGTGTGTTCGTATTAGGCATGTGATTTTTTTTTTTTTTTTGTCAATCGTCACTTTGTCTATACTATCATATACTATCCTAATTTAAGAAGAAGATTCAACTAGATCTAGAAGGGCCGGTGGAGATTGAATCAACAGTGGACCAGACGGGTGCAGTACGCACCCGTCTGGACCCACCTGAATTTTTTAAGAAACTACTTAATGTGGCAACCAAGCCTTAAATGGTTTATTAGACATATGATTGGTTAGTAAATATTTTGGTATTTTCACGATACAAACTTCTTGAAATTTTTTGAAAAAGGTCCCTGTATATCTAGTTCATTCATAGATCATCTTACAAGCAATGTGAATCTCACACGTATACAATCACATGATTGTGAAATGATCCACAGATGAATGGTACATGCGAACTATGGACTCGTATGCTTATAAGATGGTATAAGAGCGAATTGATCCATATATGAATAAAAATCAGATATTCTAATATTAGAATCTAATTTGTTTCATCTAGTACATTGATCTGCGAATTAATCTTGATAATTACTTATTAGTCAGCTCTATGTTCTTGCATCAAAATTTAAGGACTTTGTTGGTTAAATTCTTAGATGTTTGTTAAAGGTTTATACTTGGATATAAGTTAAATGGTAGGGAAGGCAAATAGTTTTGTAACAAACATGGAAGATTGGACTAAATACTCAGCTCGTTCCGTGACTCCTTTCTTGCTGACCAATAGTCTGGTCAGCAGTAAAATCATTTAGTTTGTCAAAAAGAGGAAAAAAAAAAAAAGGTCCAAGCTTTTTTTGTTAATTTTGTCTCTTGTACTATTTTGGAAAAGGTCAAGGTTAACATTTTTGCGTATATTAAAGGCATCACCTTTTTATAGACTGTTAATGTATAAATTTTTTTTTTTACACTTGTAGGTTTAGATCATACCATATAACATGAATTCAAATTTGAAATTCAAATCATGCATGTGGTGTACAACGATAACTAGTAATGTTAAAAATGACTACACTGTCAGTGTATAAAATGTTATTTCATTTTAGAGTATTTAATTGGAAAGCCATTTTTCTCAAAAAATCTTTATATCTTTCGTGAACATATTTTTCAATCACTTTTTTACGTTACATATGTCACATTGATATAGTACATTTTTCTACAAAAACCTCCAAAAAATAGCAATCAAAGCGGGCTATTTTAAGGACAACACAAACATCAATATTACCTTCCAAAAATGTTCTCAATTATATGTCTTGTTTCAGTTAAATGTTTAAAGAATCCAAGTGCTGTATTCCTTTTTTCCATATTAAAAGGCCAGAAAAAAGAGACTTTCGTTTTCTTTTCCTTTTTTAACCCTTTCAACAAATTAATCAAATCCTCCTATTCACATAGGTATGAATATGCGTGGTTACTATTAGGGTTGTAAATGAATCAAATCGTTTAATGAACACTCGTAAGTTTGTTCAATCAAAGTACGACTCGAATTCAATCAATATTGAGTCATTAGGATTGTAAACGAATTAAGTTCTCACGAGCGCTCGTAAGCCGGTTTGGTCAAAGTTTGACTTGAACTCAGTCAAACTTGATCCAAATTCGATCAACGTCGAGTTCAAGTTGATTAAGTTATCGAACTCAACATATTAACTCATGAGCCCACTCAAATACATACATACATACATACAATATATATACGTGTGTGTGCGCTTGAGCATGCGTGTGTGTGTGTAATTTTTTATTTTAATAGTGAAAGTACATATATATTCCTATTATTTTATTATTTATTAAGGAAAAATGACTATTTTATTCATTTTAAAAATATAAAAGGATTATTTTTATTTTTTAAATTCGATTAGGCTCGAATTTGACCCCAATAGTTAAGCTCGAGTTTGAATTTGAGATCGATCTTAAGGTCAAATTTTATGTTGAAAGTTCGTTGAGTTTGAACATGATAAAATTGAGTCGAAACTTAGTTCGATTAGGCCAAAATTTGATTTGATTTAATTCGTTTGTAACGCTAACTTGTTTACACTCACAACTCTGGCCTGTTTGACAACAAGTTTTTTTTCCAAATTTTTCTACTACAAATTTTTTAACAACTTTACCTACGATAACATAAAAAAGTCCTTAAAATTTTTAAAATATAGATCTCAAAATAGACAAAAATATGCAAAAAGAATTTCTTTTTTTTTATTTCTTTTTCTTTCTCCTCTCACCTCAACCCACCACCACCTTCGCCGCCGGCCAACACTGGCTACATTTTTTTTGTTTTTTTGCTTTCTCTTCTACCTCTCCTGCTGTTGCTATTGTCCGGCAGTGGCAGTAGGAAAGGAGTAAGACCAGTGGCGGGGTGAGAAAGAAGAAAAAGGAGAAAAAAGAAAAAAGAAAAGAAGAAACAAAGAATTAAAAAGAAAACAAAAAGGAAAACAAAAAGAAAAAAAAAAGTTTTACAGAGTTTTAGACAAACATTGAAAAATTCATTCGTGAAACTGGGCCTCCCATTAGCTATTACACGACGCATAAGCCATAATTGAGAAAACACACAAGTGCAACTACCCTACATGTCACTCCCTGCACATGCAAATCTCAGCCGTTAAAATCATCAACTGACCAATCATCATCATCCTCCCAAACTGAAGAGCAACTACCCTACATGTCGCTCCCTGCACATGCAAATCTCAGCCGTTAAAATCAATCCACGACTCAATCAACTGACCAATCATCATCATCCTCCCAAATTGAAGAGCACCACCATCTCTATTCTCCTCTTCTCGTCTCTCCTTCTCTCTCTGCGCAAATCATCGCAAGAGCGGACCGCCGGAGCCGACGATCTGTCAAACTCCGACCAAAACCCTACCTTTCTGTCTCCTCTCCCGAAATCTTCTCAATTTCTGCGAACTTTTGGTTAAGGATTGGTCGGCTTTGTATTATTGAATTGTGTTTTTACTAGAGAAAGCAGTGAATTTTGGAGCTTTGAAGGCTCTAAGTTGACTCGTTGAGTCAAGCCTCCGAGTTCGCTCAGTCTGTTTCCTTCTGCGGTAATTGAAGTTTCAATTTTTAGCTTTTTAAATTGTTGTGTAGTCCTGTTGTTTAAATAATTGATGATGCTAAGAAGCTGTAGGGTTTGAGAATTTTTATTCTCCTTTTGGTTGAATTTGTGTACTTTTTTGGCGGAAAGGGTGTGGCGATGAATTACTTTGTTTTAATTTGGTGTATTTGATAGAATTTCATGGTAAGTTTAGTTGCTATTTGTTTAATGGATAATCATCTTTCTTTGGGTGTAGTTTCCAAATTTTAGATTTTTTTTATGACATGATAGACAAGTGTGTGCTGAGATACATTCAGCTTATGCATATATGTAAGCTGAATTTAATTCCAGTATTTGGGGTTGGCTGGACGAATAGTTGGGTGATTATTCAACAACTTTGATCTAGGGTTATTTGAAATAAAAAAGAATTAATTATAATTGCTACAGATTGGAAATGTTTTTGAGCTGCTTTCAATACAAAGTGTTGGAACAGTTAGATTATTGGTTTCTTCTCGATAATTACGGGGCCACTGGTACAAGTTGCAGAATGGTTTGAGGCGTTTGTAAGAAGGTGGTGCAGTTGAGCCATGGGCAGTAGTGAGATGGACAAGTCCTCTAAGGAGGCAAAGGAAGCAAAGGAGTCAAAGACTCCTCCTCAGGTGAAATTATGTTTTCAGTTTCTAATTTCACCCAAGCTCACTTTTTCTTTTGAATTATTTGTGCATTCTTCTGGTGATGGCTTTTTAATTTTTTTTACTATGCTTTTTGTTATTTTTTTGGGGTACTTTCAGGAGCAGCCATCTGCTCCAAGTACTGGAACTCCAGACTGGTCTGGCTTTCAGGTGCACGTTTGTGGAAATATTCATCAACAGTCTCCTTGCTTGCCTTCAATTTTTTCTTCTATTTGATAGTGTATGGGTTTTTCAATGCAGGCATATTCACCTATGCCTCCGCATGGTTTCTTGGCATCAAGTCCCCAAGCGCATCCCTATATGTGGGGAGTTCAGGTACAAAATTTTCTTTGTTGTCTGATTCTGTTAGATCCTAATTTCACTACATGTACAGAAAGGGGACTGCTTGTCTTGTTTGTCACTTTTTTTAACTACTTTTTGCACTTTGTTTGAAGTGAGAGAGTATATGTTAATGAAATCAAAGAAAGCACTAGATTAGGTTGGGGAATTGTCCCAATTCTTGTCATTGGTGACAGAAGTTAAATGGAACTTCTATTTTTACTAGAAGAATTTTTCTTTCTGTGTGATAGCTGCAACTGCTATTAACTATTGCCCCCAATATTTTGCAGCATCTTATGCCACCCTATGGTACTCCACCTCATCCATATGTAGCAATGTATCCCCCTGGTGGCATATATGCTCATCCATCCATTCCTCCGGTATCTTATGATTATTTTTGTTTAGTCAAATCTTTTTTTGATTCTTGTGATGCCTCTAAAAGTCATAAATCTTTCTTCTAAACTTAATTAGGGATCTTATCCATTCAGTCCATTTGCAATGGCTTCCCCGAATGGTGTGGCAGAAGCTTCTGTAAGTTGCCTTGACTAGTCATCTTTCTTCAAGGACTTATATTCTGGTCAAAAAACAATCTAATGATCACACTTGAAATTGTCTTCCTAAGGGTAACACTCCTGGAAACATGGAGGTGGATGGTAAGCCATCTGAAGGGAAAGAAAAGCTTCCTATTAAAAGATCTAAGGGAAGCCTTGGAAGTCTGAACATGATTACTGGGAGGAACAATGAACCTGGTAAAACTGCTGGAGCATCGGCCAATGGTGCTTACTCTAAAAGGTACGGATATTGCATGCCTGTTCTTTTATTTATGTTTATAGGAAACTACCTTGACTAGGGCGCTATGTAGGATTGCAATGTCATAAAATGGCTTCAACAATTGAAAATAGAGAAGGAAAGAAACACTGCATTACTAAGTAATAGGCATAACTACATCTGCTTATCTTGTGTTTAGGCCAAACTACCAGTATACCCTGCAGTTTCAAAGGAACAACTATTACCCCTCTCAACTTGATAGATGTGAGATGGTATTAAACTTTTTTTAATGGCAATAATATCCTAAATTACATAAGAAATAACAATGGAAATCTTGACCAGAAAATGGATAAAGTAACAAAATGAAGAATTGAAAATAGAGAAAAGAGAAGGAATTTTCTCCCTTACTCCAGTCAAACCTGGCCAAAGCTGCAAATGGCTACATTATTCGACGCATGTCAGGAAAGCTGTCAAAATAGTTGAAGCAAAGAAGCTGGGATTTGACAAGATTTTACCTCCTTGGCAGGAGTCCTCCTTTTTTGCTTCTAAGCCTATGGGTATTAGCAGCTGTTTTCCGCTGTTGTTCCCCTCCCAAGGGCAACTTCTTACATGTTACTGACCTGTCCACCCTTGAAACACTGCTTCCTGTATTCTGGAATTACTATATGACTTTTGATATATGTTGTCTTCTAATTTGTGTGCACAAAGTACATCCGCTTGTTTATAGCAGCCTTGGTTCCAAAAGTAGTTAGCTTGCTGTTGTTTAATAATGACACCATTGTAGCAACCAAGTTCAACTACCTTAGGTGGAAGTTTAAGGGCAAACCTGATTAAGGGTAAGGCATAAGTAGATGTTTCAGGGACAGCCATGAGTGGTAGTTCAAGGGACAGGCTTTGGTGGAAGTCCAATGATCAGCCACCATTGCAGCAGCTTTAGCGGACCACCTTTCCCACCAGTGTGTTAAATAAGGCTACCTGTGTTGCTTGAGTATTGCACTATAAATACATGTATAAGCTTCTTATAAATACCTGCCATCCATGAAGAAATTCTAGGAAAGAAATCCTCTTATGCTTAGGTGCACAACCTAAGTTCTCTTCTTCCCTTCCCCGTTCCTCTTGTTTATTGACTGGTCTTACACTTTCTTCTTTTACGCTACTTTTGTTGCTCTTTGATAGACGCAAGATATTTGCAAGGCTATGAAGCTTAAAATTAAAATGAAAAGATCCTATCTCTGTTCATCTTCCTTGTGTGTGGCTTGAATACGTGGTGTACTTTTTCTGGGAGGTTTAGTGGAAGGCAGATGGGCTTAGGAGTTTTTGAAGGTGGGCTTCAGAGAGGTTGAGAGGACAGTAGTTGTCTTTTGTTCTCAATTTAATTTTCATTTATCTTTTATTTCTTTGAATAAATTGGGAATTGAGAAGGAAATGATATGTTTTAATCAAGAATGGATCTATCATCTTGGTTTACAATACATAGAAGTGGCAAATGAGAATCCCATTGATGTTTACATTACTACTGATTCCACACCTATCGAGGTAACCCTTTAACCAAATTGGCCTGCATTGACTATTGACCCTGTTTTGACATGACTAAAATCTATTTGTAACCCAAGGTTGTTGCTCTTTAGTGGGGTTTATTGTGCAAATCTGGTAACTATGCATAAATTTTCTGTTATCGTCTTCCTATTTTTAACTGACAATCTTTTTGGATTTGCAGTGGCGAGAGTGCAAGTGATGGTTCAAGTGAAGGAAGTGATGCCAATTCTCAAAATGTAGGTGTCAATTACTTTAAAATTGTTTTGTATTATAGCTCTTAACAGATTTTTTTTTTGCTCATATGGTATTTCGACCTTCCCTTTCATACTTGAGATGAAATCTAGTGATCTTATGACCTTGGACCCTAATTTCTATATGCCCTGGGAGTATCATACTTGTCCTGCAGGTGATATGATTGATGGTTTCCTTTTCCTCCTTTATTGGGACACTTTTGATATATATTGAGTCAAAAGGTTTTTCATTTATACGGTATCATAAATATTTTAACCTCTTCCTCTTCTTTCCTAATTTTCCATGGAACTACATTTTGATGGTGTTGGTAGTTATGGTTGATGGAGTTCGTTTGTCAAGTGAATGAACTTCAAATTTAATACTTGTTGACTATGATCTCATCTGCTATCTGGAATCTTTACCTGCTAGGTTCTGATCAACCGTTTGAAACATATGTCAAGTAGGTACCCCAAAAATACTCAAGTTTATTGATGGTTGAGTGCATCCTGTAGCGGATGAACTTCATTCTCTTGTCAGTTCGTTAACAATTCAATTCATATGAATGAGTTAATTCTTAAATAAGTAGATTGCTTTGGTATATCAAAATATTAGTTGGTAGCTGTGCTTAATTAGTGGTGGATAGATGCCATAATATGAATGGAAGCTATCTTGCTTGTTGATAACCACAAGAACTTTCTTTTGAATATAGTATCTGCATTGAGATGCTGTTGAAATTTTTAGCAGTTGCTAGATTGTTTTTTGTAGTATGAACTCATTTTGGATTTGACTAGAGACACATTTGAAGGACAGTCAACCTAGAACTGATGGGAAAAAGCATTTATAATTGACCAAGTTAGAATATAACACAGAATTAGAGGTCAAGAAAACAAGAAAAAATGTTTCAGGTCTACTACTATTAGCTTGAATGCTTTTTATAATGTTTCAGTTCTATTGTTATTTTGGTAATGGGTAGTTGGAACTTGTGAAGTGATTGGTAACGGGTAGTTGAAACAATTATTTGTTTTATATAAGACATGTTCATTGAAGAATTGCCAACTGAGGTTGGTAGTTATTAATTAAAGTTAGTTCATTTGAAATGCAGTTTCTGTGAGTACCATGCTTTTCTTCAGATATGTTTTCTCTCTGAGATCTAATTAATTGTGGCTCTGGTTTATGGATTTGTGCTATTTGAATTGCAATTTTTTCAGTACTATGTTTTCTGTCAAATATGTTCTCTCTGAGGTCAAATTAATTGTGGCTCCAGTTTATTTATTTGTACCATATATGAGGTGTTGACATGTGCCAGGGCTTCAGTGCCCTAAGCCACTTCCTGTCTCAAGTTATGTTATTATTATGTTTGTGTCAAGCCTCAATCAAATTATGCTTCTGACTTCTGAGGTACTTTATCCAACCATTACATGGACAATGGTGTCTTGTTTATGTGCATAGAATCATCATGATACTTTTGGTGCAAAATAGCTGGTAGTGAAGATGTACCATCTGTAGAAAAAATAGAAAATTTAGCAGCACTCCCTGAGGCTCAAAAGAGTTATACCTTGTCGTTGTGGTACTTGACCTCTCTCTCTACAGACCTTACAAACATTCTTATTGTTTACAATCATGTTTGCTGTGTGTTGAATGACACTTTATAGGAAGATATTTTGTGCTCACACACTTGGATTGCTGCTATGATTATTTGCTTGTGAGGAAGTTGAGAAGAAATGCATTCTGATGATTTGCTCGTATTCTGTTCTCATTTTTATGTTTATTTTCTGTAGGAGTCACAAATGAAGTCAGGACAGAGGCAAGATTCAGGTATGATTCTTGGAATGTTTCTGGATGTGCAGACAGTATCTTGGAACCCATTTTGTTGATTGTAAAAGTTATTATGCCTTCAATACAGCCGAGACATCCCAGAATGGAAGTGCTGCTCATGGTTCACAGAATGGTGGACCCAACACACCTCATTCTATGGTGAACTCTGTGCCTATGGTGCCAATTTCGGCACCTGGGGCTCCTGGAGGTCTTTCTGGTCCCGCCACTAATTTGAATATTGGAATGGACTACTGGGGATCTGCTGCTTCACCTACTGTTCCTGCAATGCGTGGGAAGGTGCCCACTGCACCAGTTGCAGGGGGAATGGTCACTGGTGGGAGGGATGGCGTTCAATCACAGCTTTGGATACAGGTATCTTTTGTTCGTCTAAATGATTCTTAGTTTCTTAAATTGTTGTCCTTTCTCTGTTTTTTCTTTCTGTGCTATGGGCAGTGTATGTGTTTGGTTCTCAAGTACAGTGTTGACCTTGAATGTGGTAATTTGTTATGTTTTTCGAGATCTTCCCTTGGGTTTTAAAATGAAGTCTTACTCATTTCTATCTTTGGTCTGGCAGTGAAGTTTATGGTTTTACGGTGGCCATTTAACTGTACAAGTTCAAAGTGTTTTGGTTTTACAAGAGAAAAGACTAAATGCTATGAGATTGCTCTCAGTGCTAGTAGGTGAAGCAGAATGGAAGTTGTAAGTTGCATTCACAAACTGGGGCTTTAGATGGGTGTTTGAATGATTCTGGGGACAGAAGAAAAGACATAGAAGCTGAACCCATCAGTAGAATAAATGATAGGAAGAAAGAATATTGCTCAGTAGACTCTAATTATGTGCTTTGTTTTTAATACTTCTCCAAAGGTAATAGCTTGTTAAAATAGTATTCATTGTAAATGTGGTCAGGTTTTGCTCTTCTCTATGATAGGGAGGTTGTTACTGGTGGTGGTATGAGGACAAAGATGCCAAAATAAATGTTGAATTCTGTCTCCTGTAGCTGTTTGTGTCTGGATTCACTTTTGGAATTCTTGCAAGTTATTTGATTGTGCAATGTTTGCTATATTCTTGCTTATTGTGAGATTATTTATTTGCTAACTATAACTTTGTGTAAAAGCACAAAAGTTTCTTATGCCCGTGTTTCATCCGCTTCTTTTCCCTCCTTGGGTCAGGATGAAAGGGAGCTCAAAAGGCAGAGAAGAAAGCAGTCTAACAGAGAATCTGCTCGTCGTTCCAGGTTGCGCAAGCAGGTGAGAAGTACATTCTCTTCTTATTCAAAAATGTTTAGTTTGGTACTTGCTTAAACTTGTTATCCGTGGTTTTGTTCCTATGTACATTGATAGGCGGAATGTGATGAACTAGCCCAGCGAGCTGAAGCTTTGAAAGAAGAAAATGCCTCTCTTAGAGCAGAAGTGAATCGTATCAGGAGCGAGTATGATCAACTCCTGGCTCAAAATGCATCTCTGAAGGTATTTTCTTATACTTTGTGTAACAAATACATGGTTAGCGTGAAGTTGCCATTGGGACATGCATGCTGTGGTTCTCTCTCCCTTTTCAACCTAGCTTTGAATTTTTTAAGGAAATTTCCTTTTTCCTTCTCTTCTTGGTGGAGCTCGTGTAATTATTTTGGGTTGCGAGGAAGTGGGATTTTTGGATGGCTACGGCTTTTATGCGGATAATGATTGTGATCTTCTCTCTATGAAGATAATTTTTTCTTGAAAGTGTTAGAAATGTATCCATGTGGAGCATAGTTCTCTGGTCAAGGCATTTTTGGAAGCTCAGTGGTAAGAATGATAAGGAGCTTAAAACATTTCCGCAAGGAATTAGTACTTTCACCTTTAATGAACTTGTAATCAATATGATGAGTCAAGGGGGTGAGGGTTATGTTCAGATTTGTGTAACTGTCAACGCTGTAGCTTTATTTATTTCGAACTTTTGGAACTAATGGTTCGTCATTTGCTGTCTTTCTGGAGTTATTGTATTAAATAATAAAAGGTTTCTGAACTCTTGCAGGAGAGACTCGGTGAAGTCCCTGGGCCAGACGATCCAAGATCTAGTAGGAATGAGCAGCATGCGGGCAATGATGCCCAACATTCTGGGCAAGCAGAACCTCTGCAAAGAGGGCAATGAAGATTTTAGCTGCAAAATGATTTCTAGGGGCTCAACCTAACAACTTAGTAGGGCATAGTATGTAGTTTAAAATTCGTTGGAGCTGACCTTTGTAGTATTTTGTCTAATACCCTCCCCATCATATCTTGGGTCGACCAATCTTTTATGGTCTGAGATTCCCATTGATGGCATCATGTAGAGCGAGCGGGTGATCCGTGTTGCACCCTTGTTCTGTGACAAGAGGTAGTATCCCCATTTATCTAAGATCCGTATGTACTAATTATGGTTGATGGATCGACGAATAAGCATAATGTATGGGATATGAGATTGCCTTTATATTAAAATTCTGGGCTTTTGCTTTTGTACATGATCTCTTCTCTCGTTGTTTTTTTTTGTTTTTTGTTTTTATGGTCATTTGTTTTCCTATCCATTTCTTGGAGCTTTGTTAATCTGTACAACTCGTTTGCTGCAACCACAAAACCCAAGTTGGATGTTTAGTTGAACCGTGGACGTAACATATTAGTGTGTGATTGGATTCAGACCGACTAATCATCAATCAAAGTCGTCTTCAATGAATGGCCAACTATTCATTCCAGTTGTACTGGCATTTTTGTCTGTAATTCTCATCAGACTTACTGGATTAGCAGTGCCGGGGATATGATGATCCCTGCGCCCGGCCAATTTAATCAGCTAAATTGTTTGCCGGTGCTCTCTGTTTTGATGGTTAACCTGAGAAGCTAAAGAACGCAGCAGTCTCAGGATCGTTGAGCTCGTACGATTTTAACCCACCAAAAAAAAAAAGAGGAAGGACAAAAAACTTCAATAGTTGGTCGGATCAAGTTTTGGCTATCAAACAATTTTTCGTCAGAAGTTGGTCACTAAACTAACTAATGAGTAATCCGTAATCATTGCATAGATTAATGGTATTAATCTATGAAATAAGCAAAGTACGTGGCATAGTTTAAGAGCATTAGTTGACATAATGATCACGGGTGTACTGATTAGTTAGTATAGTGATCAACTTGTGATCAACTTGTGATAAAAAGTTGTTTCATGGTCAAAACTTGGCTTGATTAATAGTTTAGTGACTGCTGAAATTTTTTATCCAAAACAGAAAGAAAGAAAGAAAGAAAAGAAAATCACTACAGTGAAAAGAAGAAAGAAAGGAAGAAAAGAAAATCACTAACACTTCAGGCTTCTACAATATGTTTATATTTATTGTGTGTTAGTGTCTACATAATACCGTGTAATTAAAACTGACAGTTATAGAAGCCCATTGATCGGAGATGGTGACGGAGGAATCTCAATAGAAAGCGTGGGAAGAGGTGATGAAGTTCAGAAGTTGGTAAAGGAAGCGCGACGACTTCTGATGAGAGGTGAAAGAAAGGATGGTAAAATAGTAGTTCTCTTAGTTTTTGTGAGGGTAGTTTAGGCACTCTGAACAAAATTGCTGTGTCAGAAATAGATTTGCACTTCCTCTGCCAATGTCACCAACCACGTATATATAAATTAGTATATACAGAATTTTCTCTCTAGTTTTTCCACCGGCCCACAGATAAAGAAGAGACTAGAATGGTCAAATACTAATAAATCTTGAAATACGGGTTGTTTGGATTGATCATTTTTTTTAAAATAAATTTTTAAATATAATGTTATAATAATATATAAATATAATAATTTAAAAAACATCTCGTTCAATAATTTATTAAATATTTTAAAAAATATTTATAATAAATTTTTTTATATACATTGTTATAATAAAAATTTTAAAAAATATTTTACAAAATAACTAATTTAAATGGATTATAATTTTTTTTCCTTTTTTTAGGTACTAAAAAAGCTTGTTAAATTTAATAGTATTTATTAATTTTTTCTTTAAAAATCACTAGTTTGGGTGGGTGATAGAGAAGAGCTTTTAAAGTTTTTTTTCCAATAAATTAAAGAATAAAAGAATAAAAAGCCTTAAATATAAAAAGTTGGACAGCATAAACAAGAAAGGGCAAAAATCTCCTTTTTTTTTTCGCCCCCTCTTCTGCTATGTCTGTTAACAGAAAAAAAATCTTTCCAACACTTTTTCTTTCTACTCATAAAAACTCTTCTAGTCTCTCCTCCTCCTTAAAATCTGAACACCAAAATATTTACCCAAAAATTGCAAAGAGACGGCGAAAATAATTCCGGCGGGAAATTCCAGAGTAAATATGCAAATCTCCGGCGTATTTACCGACGTATCGGTGGTTCTTCCGACCAGCGGTGGCTACAATTCCAAGCATCTCCACCCGTTCTCCGACTCACATAAGTCTTCACTGTCCCTTAGTATACCCAAAGTAATTTTTTTTTTACACTTCTATTTTCCCGTATTCTCATACCATCATTGAATTGCCTAAATTGTTATTGAGTCCACCTGAGGAGCTTATTGCAGTTAGTTTAATTTGGGGAAAGTTCTGTTAAAGTTTCTGAATCTCTATTAAAGATGGGAATTCTTTGTAGTTTAGGTGTAATAAGTAGGTGCCTTAGGGTAATTGGTTTGAAGGAATAAGCTTATATAAATACGGATTATGTGCATTTATGACCCTCAATTAAAATTTTTATACTAACACTGTATTAAAAATTTACTCTTTTTTGTTTAATCAAGAAAGAAAAATTCATCTTTTTTTTTTTTAACAAAATAGGAGGAATTTGACTGCATCTTCATAATGGGATAAATAAAAAAATATTGACTTTCATAACAATTTTGCTTGTTTTATATCCAAACTGAGAATCAGGTACTTTATGTTGCTGTAATCTTTTAGATGACGATAAACTTCGAGTTTGATTTTGTGTGGATTTTATAACCAATTCTTTAAATTTTTATATCTCCCAAAGATTGATGTGAGATTTGTTTGATTATACTAGTGCATAGATATCATGCTCGTGGCGGATATGTTTTTGAGTTTCAGTAGTAGAGGATAACAGATTTCTCTATGCTGATGTTTTCTATATTGTTGTTGAACTTAAGACCATTGACAGTACAACTTGACTGCAGTTTGAATTGGCTAGCAATTGTCTCAAATGAGCATAATGTGGAAACGGCAAACTAAGTTTGCTCCAGTTCCTCCCTATAAAAAGGTCCAACATATGCACCCGAATTCTGTCATTTTTAGATAAGGGCTAGGTGTATTGGAATTTGTTACCTCTTATATTGCAGCAGTCAGCAGTCTAACTCAGCTCACCTTTGTGAGCACCATAGAATGTTTGGTTGTAATACATGTGAGCTTATGTTTTCTGGAGCTTTCTTATTCTATATTCGGCTAAGCTACTTTGGTCCTCCTAATGGAAGAATTGAATAGAATGAAGCTGAGTTTCTTGTTCTCTAACAGAAAACAATTGGGACCCTGGAAGTTAAAGATATTAGCCATACCGTGATAGGTATTAGAGAAGCTTTTCTGACTTTTATTTGCCATGGATACTAACTGCAACAAGCGGTTTACATGTATTATCTGGATGATTTTTGTTACAGCACTTAGCAAGGTGGAGTTTTGCATTTATATCTGTTCTCTAACATCTACATTCAAGTCTGCAAAACTTTCAGATGTAATGAATTCCTTGTCACAGGGCTGTCCTTCATATTCTTTTCGGGCGCTAGGAGTTGGGTCAGACCAAAGAAAAGGAAGCTTTGCTGTAAGGGCATCTGAAAGTTTTTCTGGTGATTTGGTTCCAATTGCTCCTGTACAACTTGAGTCCCCAGTTGGTCAGTTTTTGGCCCAAATATTACAAAACCACCCACATCTACTCCCTGCAGCTATTGATCAACAACTTGAAAATCTACAGAGCGAGAGAGATGCAGAAAACGAGAAAAATCCACCATCATCCCAAGATCTCCTCCTATATAAGTAAGCTATCCGACCATCTTAATATTCATGTTGCTAATTTTTACATGGTTTCTAATTCATGTACGTTTTTAGTTTGAAAATGTAGCCAATGAAGTCAACCAACTTGATTGAAGCTGAATTAGCAATGTTTACATGGATCACGTGACTTTAGTTGATCTACTTGTAATAGCTGGATATGGTAGCTTCTTCCACTGTGTAATTGGTTTTATATGGGAAGAACTGAAAATGGAAAGTAACCGTTAAAGATTCTTTGCTGTTGAGCTCTTCTTAGTAATCTGATGGGGAATTAAAGCAGGAGTTTGCATAACCATTCTCAAGGTTAGAAATTTTGGAATGGTAAGATTTGGCCAGGCTATGATGGAAGTCATGCAGGCCTGCCAACCAAATCAAGCACAGCGATAATAATGGAATGAAGTTATAAAGGACCTTTATTACGGAGCAACCTATCTCTTATGTCTGATAAGTGTTATCCATACGAATAAACTGTCAAATAACAATGGGAGCATATGGCTTCTGTCACAAGATCTTGTCCTATCAATTTTAGCCAATTCTACTAAAGATTAGAAAAGATCTGCCATTTATAACTGAATTGTTAACATGGGAATTGGAATTAAGCATCAACAGATCACATGTAAATGAGTGCTTGGACAAAACTGTTAAGAGATCTGGTATTGAGCTTGGACTGTTGTTTTCTTGAAAGAGTAGGTCGAACAATTTGTATCCAATAGAAACTGATGATGTTTGTGTGATGGATATTTCTTTTTGCTTAGCATCTAAGTCTATTTAATTCAAAATTCATCATCTTGTTCTTCTGCATATACTTATTTGCCCCTAACTTTTGTTTAAACTTGATTATTGCATCAATATTCATGGGGCAGTTA
The DNA here is from genome assembly GCF_036785885.1 of Coffea arabica. Classification (NCBI taxonomy): domain Eukaryota; kingdom Viridiplantae; phylum Streptophyta; class Magnoliopsida; order Gentianales; family Rubiaceae; genus Coffea; species Coffea arabica. The sequence continues at coordinate 4,164,302 of NC_092324.1, read as the reverse complement.
CAGTCATTATCTACATTTATGCTGCTGATATGTATATCCAGTGGAAGCTTTACAATTTTGACATATGTGCATGCTAAATTCCAGGAGAATAGCTGAAGTAAAGGATAAAGAAAGGCGGAAGGCTGTGGAGGACATAATCTACTGCCTGGTTGTTCACAAATTTGTAGACAATAAAATTTCCATGATACCAAAAATAACTTCTACTTCTGATCCTGCTGGAAGGGTGGACTTTTGGCCAAACCAAGAACAGAAGCTGGAATCTGTGCACTCTCCTGAAGCATTTGAAATGATACTTAGTCACCTATCTCTTGTATTAGGAGAGAGGGTAGTAGGTCCCTTAGACACAATTGTGCAGATTAGCAAAATTAAACTTGGAAAGCTTTATGCTGCTTCTATCATGTATGGTTATTTTCTCAGAAGAGTTGATGAGAGGTATCAACTTGAGAGATCAATGAACACCCTCCCTGAAAAGCCAAACAAGGGCCAGCCGTTTTTCCGAGGGCCAACACCGGGAAAGCAACTATGGGCCCCAGAGTCATTGATACAGATCCCTCCTGATGATGCTGATGATGGTGAACCAATGGATTTAGGTGGTGATGGTAAATCATATAGGTTGAGATCCTATGTGATGTATTTGGATGCAGAAACACTTCAGAGATATGCAACTATTAGGTCCAACGAAGCAGTTTCTTTAATTGAAAAGCAAACACAGGCATTATTTGGAAGGCCCGATATTAGGATTGCTGAAGATGGTTCCCTTGATGCATCCAGGGATGACGTTACCTCGTTGACATTCTCTGGATTGACAATGCTGGTACTGGAGGCAGTTGCATTCGGGTCATTTTTATGGGATGCTGAAGGCTATGCTGAATCTAAGTACCATTTCTTTAAGATATAAAGGTACTATTAGTTTTGCTCTTTTTGCTCAAGGATAGTTGTATATTTTTATGGTTGTAGTTGTAGCCTTGTGAGTACCCGACTTTTATGAGAAAAACCAGTATATCTTTACCAACCTAAAATAACATGTGTTCATCTAAGTCCTTGTGAATTGCCCAAGCTTCTAAGCTTTTGTCTGGTGTACATTATCTCTATTCTTGGAGCTTAATTGTCTCAAGAATTGGCTGATGAATAAAATGTAATGCGGACCAAATGGTTCAGAACTCCACAAGCTGGTGTTTCCAGGATAGCCTACAATAATGAGATAAGTAGATTCTAAAAAGTTCAATCCCGCCTGAACCATTTTCAAGGCTTAGTCAGTACAATTTAATGATTAAAGATTAAAGAATATTGAGGATGGAAATGGTGATACGTTTTCCTAAACCGAGCAGTCTATTCTTGACATGATTTCAAGGTGAGATGCTGAAATAAGGACTAATCATCACTTCAACATATCAAGCAGGGCAACCTGCAGGTAAGATTCTATTAGAGCATGAGCTTTTCGAATGGGACCAAAGCTTATTTAAGATTCTATAAGAGCATGAGCCTTTTGAATGGGAACAAAGCTATTTCCATGATGTAATCTGAATTGTTTACATCTGTTTCCTTTGTTTTGTTGTTTTCTTTTAGTCCATCTACTGAGAATTTTCGTTTGTCAAATGCCCACAAAAATTTGCTTCGCTTTTCTCAGTATGAGTTCCAAATAATGCAAGACGAAGATTAATCTCTGCCATGGTCCCAAGAGTTGGTGCATCATGAATGTACATGCATTATTGTTCACTTGCTCTGGACACCAGATACCATAAACATTTTCCAGTTTCTGTTGAAGCCATGAAGAAGTAGACTGACTTCATAAAGCCATTATGGGAGACATCCATTGGATCTCATCATGCCTAAGTTGAACATTTCCTCCCTCCCATCATTTCGGATAGTGCCATCATTCAACCACATGGACTAATTGGCCAAAAATGAGTAAGGTTTCGTCGTGCAGAAAAAACCATATGCAGAAAAAAACCGTATCTCTTGGTTGGACAAATGACATAAGCACAGGAGTGGTGTTTTTGGTACTTTGATTATAAGGTTTTGATGGTGTCACATCAGTAGATCTTTTTGCATCTGTACTAGAAACCCTGAAACTTTCAAGGCTGGTTCAGTTTATGACAAATCTTACTAAACAGCTGTGATGCCCAGTTTTGTCTGTGTTAGGACTGAACGTTGTCTTGCTAAACAGTACTTAGGCCATTTCTGGAACTTAATTCCATGCAGAACTTTGTGACCTTGTGTGACAAGTTCTACATGGAATGTCTTAAAAATGTTTTGAGGTTTTCACAATAGGATGAAGTGTTCACTCCATGGAAGTTGCTCAGATACTTGAGCTTCTATTTCAGTTATAAGAAAGTTTCATTTCAGTTCATCTGGTTTGCAGAAAGGAAAATGCCTTGTCCTTTTTTTTTTTTTGCTTTTTTTTTTTCCGGGTCAAAGCAAGTTTATTATTGAATACCAATGTGAATATGTATGAACTACTAAAGATTAAAAAAAAAAAAAAGAAGAAAGAATTCTAATATCATGTGCTCAAGAAAAATTCTGAAAGTCCTCTATGCTAAGAAAGAGTTAAGTTTCTGAATCTTGAGAATTATCATGACAGAATTTTATTTATGAAGTCAAGCCCAATGCACAGAAATGTAAAGTGAGTGATGCCGGTTCTCTGTGGTTGATTTCAATTTCTAACAAAATTTAAATCAACAGTCAAAATCAGTCCGAGGTCGACTGATCCCATGTCTCAAATTGAGGGTGCATGTGATAAAAATGAAATTTAAAATATAAAATATGAATCTATTAAGTTACTGAGTTATTACGTATTAAAATCTTAATTTTTGATCATATTTTGTAGTAAATGATAAGTGAATATACTATCACTTATTGTTTGGAGTAAGTTTTGTCTAGAAATTAAATGTCACTTAATTAATTAAGATATTTTATTTTTTTATTATCAAATGCGTTACATTATATTAAAATCTGAATTCATTAAATTTAAGTGCTGAATTTGATTATCAAACATGCTTGAGTCGATCTGAATTGTTAAAAACATACAACTATAGAAGATTCAGATTCTGAATGGAGTGACTCGAGAAATTATTAATTAGCCCATAGGATGATAGCCTAGATTGGTTTGTTCAACAGAACAAAGAAAAAGATTTGGTTCTTGTGTTTCTTTGAAAAAAAGAAAAAGGTCTTTCTGAGGTATCATGTTTAAGGCTCCGTTTGGCAAGTGAGTTTTTTGAGTGTTTGTCTAAAACTTTACTATAACTTACTGTAGAAGTTTTTAAAAAAAATTTTGAAGCGTGTTTTTTTTCGAATATTTTAAAGTGTATAGTTTAAAAAGTTTGATAAATTTTTTGAGATTACTGTAGCTAAAGTTTTTAAAAAACTTGTAGCAAATAAACTTGGCAAAAAACTCAAGTGCCAAACATGCCTGTTTGGAACCTGAGTTTTTTTGGAGTTTGTCTAAAACTTTACTGTAGTACACTGTAGAAGTTTTTGAAAAAATTTTGTAGAAGTTTTTGTAAGGTGAAAAACTTTTTTGTAGAAGTTTTTCAAATGTTACTGTAGACGTTTTTTGGATTATTTTTAGAGGTATTTTTAAAACATATTTTTGAGTATTTTTTAATTTATAATTTTTATATTTTTATATTTTTAAACATTTATGCATTTATAATACATTTATAAATATTTAGAAATAAATATATTTATATAAAAATATATAAATGTATTATATTATATATAATATGTAATATACATATATTTATAAATGCATAAATGTATAATTAATATAAATGTATAAATTATAAATGAATATTATATAAATGTATAAATTATAATTTATAAATGTATATGATGATTATGTATAAATGTATTAATATAATTAATATAAATGTATAAATGTATAATTAATATTGTTTATAATTTATAATTTTTATTGTTTAAATATTTATATGCATTTATAATACATTTATAAATATTTATAAATAAATATATTTATATATTTATATATTTATAAATAAATATATTTATATATTTATAAATAAATATATAAATGTATTATATTATATATAATACATAATATACATATATTTATAAATGTATAATTAATATAAATGTATATATTATAAATGAATATTATATAAATGTATAAATTATAAATTATAAATATATATGATGATTATGTATAACTGTATTAATATAATTAATATAAATGTATAAATGTATTAATATTATGTAAAAATGTATAATTAATATTGTTTATAATTTATAATTTTTATTGTTTAAATATTTATATATATTTATGCATTTATAATACATTTATAAATAAATATATTTATATAGTTATATAAAAATATATAAATGTATTATATTATATATAATACATAATATAAATATATTTACAAATGTAATAATTGTATATTATTATAAATGAATATTATATAAATATATAAATTATTATATTATAAATATATAAATATATAATATTATGTATAAATGTATTAATATAATTAATATAAATGTATAAATGTATTAGTATTATGTATAAATGTATAATTAATATTGTGTTAATATTATGTATAAATGTATTATGTTATATATAATACATAATATAATTGTATATAAATATACATAAATATATATACATAAATGTGTAATATATATAATATGTATTATATTTATTAAGTATATAATATTTATATAAATGTATAATTACATATTTATATTAATATTAATTTATATGGTATATAATATTTATATAAATATATAAAAATATATTTTAAATAAAATAAAATATTTATAATATGTTTAAATAAATATATAAATATGTAATATTATAAATATATATATATAATAAATTTTTTAGGGTGAGGGACTCAAAAATTCAAAAAAAAATTTTTGAGGTTACCGGCGGTGCCGAAATAGGTGACCGGCGCCGGGAGAGGTGGTGGAGGCGGTGTCTGGTGTGGTGGGTTGGGTGAGGGAGGAAGAAAAGTTTTTGAGAAATTTTTTGTGTATAGATTTTTGAAGTGTGTAGGTAAAAAACTTTGAAAAGTTTTTTAAGGTTCCTGTAGCAAAAGTTGTTAAAAAACTAGTAGCTAAAAAACTTGATAAAAAACTAGGGTGCCAAACAGGCCCTATGCAGTCTTTTGAAAGCCTATCATGTTATCATTATCAAGATCAAATACTTATCAGGAAGCTAAAGATTAAATGGCTCCACGTAATCCATTTCTCGTTATCTGTTCAGTATATGGAGACCTGAGAGACGAACCAAAATCGGGAAGAGGCGTTAAATTTGAAGAAGCCGCCTTTATTCTCGGACGCATTTCGCCCTGGAATGAATATAAATTTCCTCAAGTTTACTGTTAAATATAAATTGGTCGTCCAATTTCTTTAAATGCCCTTTTACAGTTCACATGCCAAAATTTTCCATCTTTCCAGTTCGTGCCATTCTTAGTTAAAATCCCTATATGCCATTTCTTTTCCCCCACAACAAAACCAAAAAAAAAAAAATTGAAATAGCTTTGTATGCTCTAAAGTTTGAGGAAATTTTATATACATTAACAGTGTTTAATACATTGTCACCGTTAAATGTATGATACATGAGCAAAATTTATATTTCAAATTTAAATTTATATGAATTATAATGTAACTAATGGTGATGGTGTATATATTGTCAGTGTATAAAAAATTAATCCTTAAAGTTTGAAGATAGCCTTGTATGCTCTAAAGTTTGACTAAATTTTATATATACTGACATTATATATTATCAACGTTAGATGTATGACATATGAACAAAGTTTTTCATTTCAAATTTAAATTTATATGAATTGTCATGCATTTAATGGCGAAGGTATATATATTGTCCATGTACAAAAGATTGATCCCTAAAATTTCCAAAATCAGTCTCACATGAGAAATTGAGGACACATTCACATCCTAAATTGATGTTGCATGCTGATGATTAGTCCAAATTGAATAATGATGGGAGATTGAAGAGGAGATGTAATTAATAAACGTCCATGGTAATCTTCCATCTCCACATGCAATTGTCTATATATATATACATTACCATAAATCTCATATTGATGTTGCATGATGATGATTAGTCCAAATTGAATAACGATGATGTTGATAGAAGCATCTAACCCAAGCTTTTGCAAATTGGAAGCATTGTGGGGTTCATAATAATACAACCAAGTTCCATTTAAGCATGAATTAAAGCAGCAATTTGCTTTCAATGCATCTAATTTTAGTGAATGAGTCAAAACTACGATTTTCAATCTTCAATTTTGGGAGTATTACATCTCATCCACCTGCCACCACCATAATTTGCTGTCTGTTTTATCTTAAGTAGCGATTGAACAATGAAGTTAGCTTTCTTTATTTACACACCTCGCTTCGTTTTATTGGTCATAATTATACTCATTATACCGACACAAATATTGACATCTCAATAGACATATTCTTGTGAATTAGTTCGTACTTCTTTCATCATTCGTTTACGTCATGCTCTTTTCTTCTTCTTCTTCTTCTTTTTTTTCTAGTTTAACAAAGATTATGTGTGTTACAAGGAGGAAGTAAGAGAAAGAGGAAGGATTGAGAGCCGAATAAATAATTTCACAGACAGCTAATTAATATTTTATCAGGCGAATTAAGTTTTGGAGATCTTTCATCTTCTTCGTAGTACAATATATCGTATATAAAATAAAATTACGTAAAACCCTCAAAACGTGCAAATATGACAATTTTGGCCATGGCAACACTTGCTATAAGGAACTCCATTCCTAAAGTGGGAGCTGCATGAATCACGTAGAAAAATTTTGGCCGCCTTATACATCAAAAAAAGTAATCAAAGGGCCACATTGTCCATGCACAGTCCAAAACAAAGGGACCCTATATTTTCTCTCCTTTCCTCTCCACTCTCCACTCTCAAAGCAAAGTTGTTTTCATTCCCTCACAAACAAACACACACGTATAAATAAAAGTTCCACGAACTAATAAAAGCAGAGAGGAATTGTGATTATAGAGGAGAGAGAGAGAGACAGAGAAATCAATAAGGAAAAAACAGAAAACCAAAAAAAAAAAAAAAAAAAAAGAAGAGAATATGGAGTATCATATTCATCCTTGTGCTTCAAGAAGAATCTCTCTCCTCCCTTTGGCTCTCTGCCTAGTCTTATCCATCACAATCACCACCACTGTCTCAGCTTTCAACCGCACCACTATCAGATTTGATGAAGGCTATACCCCTCTCTTCAGTGACTTTAATATCGACCGATCACCCGATGACAAGACCGTCCGCCTCCTCCTCAACCGCTTGTCAGGTCACCCCAACAAAAATTACTTTTATTCTTCTTTTTTTTGCATGGTCAAAATATATTTTTTTCAACGATTTATGTGTTATCATCTTATTAAGGTGACTAATGATATATGGCTTTTTTTTTAAAAAAAATTCAGGTTCTGGGATTATATCATCTGATTATTACAATTATGGTTTCTTTAGCGCCAGAATCAAGATGCCAGCGAATTACACAGCAGGCATTGTTGTTGCATTTTACGTAAGTTTCAGTCGTATATTATTACCTTATATCACTTTATCGTAATTCATGCTGGTATGCAAAAATCTATGCATGGTTTTTTTTTTATTTATTTATTTCTTGTTTTTGGGGTGGTAGGGGATGTTAAGGAAAAGTTCTTTGTAGCCCTATAATTTGATGTTTTCATGGTACAAAGCCTATGATTCTAGGCTCTACCTGATACTGAACGTGCAAATTCTCTTGAAAATTTGATGTTGTTTAAGGTACCTACCCAATAATTCTAGGCTCTGGACCATGCTGGACTAGGTACAAGAATGACTTGTGATCATGAAAAAGACTTCATTAATTCCAAAATACAAACATATTACTCTGCAGGCATATGAAAATTTCTGCAATCATAACATCATTCTTCTTGTAATAGAGGATTTTCAGCCTAATTCATTTCATGGTTCTCAAAATTTTTTTTTGGTAGAGTTTAAATCCTTTCTGTGATCAAATTCCGTGGAAGGTTGATTCTCCCTGTTTGTTTGCATAGACATCGAACATCGACACATGGGAGAAGAACCACGACGAATTGGATTTCGAGTTTCTGGGCAATGTTAATGACCGGCCATGGAGGTTTCAAACCAATATGTATGGCGGTGGAAGCGTATCCCGTGGGAGGGAAGAGAGGTACAGATTGTGGTTTGATCCAAGCAAGGAGTCTCATCAGTACAGCATTTTTTGGTCCCCCAAAAACATCATGTAAGCATCATAAGTTATATTATTAGCTTTAATTTTCATCATTATGTCATTCTCCTTCTTTTTCTAGTAAATTTTTGAGTACATATGAAATCTTAACGTGGTATGCTTTGCCTGAGTTTTGCACTCATTTTTTCTGGCCTAACACAAAAGAGAAAGAGAAAGAGAAAGAGAGAAAGGACAAGAAGATTAATTAACTCAAAAAAAAAAAAGATAAGATAAGAAGCTTTATTACGTATCTATCATGAACCTTAAAGCCTAAAGCCAAGTGTTTCAATCTGCCAGCAAATGCATGATCGCCCAAAAACTGAATGGAATTCTAAACTTTGAAATTATTTTGGTCTTGTTGACTTATTTTGCAATCAAGCTACATTTGTTAGACATAATTATTAAAGATGTGACATTTGGAGATCTATGGTTGAATAATGTTGAGCAAAATTTGGTACTAAATATTTTTTCATATTTGAGATGTTCTTGATAGAACTCATAGTCGAACTAAACTACTTCGTACTTGGGGAAAAATATATTTATATAGGTGCTCAATCGAGTTTGACTAGGTAAAAGTTCATTGGCTTTGATTAGGGGAAAATTGAAATTTATGTAAAATATTGAAGTTGCTCAAGATCGACTTGAGCTCAACTCAATTTGGCCTGAAAAACAAATAAGCCAAATTTAAACTAAATTTTAAAATCTGTCAATATGAACAAATAAATTAAAACACTAGAGTATTTAGCTTTATTACAGTGCGCCCATAACTTGTCCCAGTTCTAGTGCTATGTGGATTAGGTACGCCCTCAAAATGCTTCCGCAAATTGTTAGGTAGTCGTCACAGTTATAGATTTATTACACCTTTGCTTCTCCATTTGTTCTGAAGAAATGTATGGAAAGAAATGATTAGTAAAAGAACTCTTGACTTGTAGTTCAATGTAAAATCCCTAATTTAAGAAGGAAAATTTGATTTTGTATGGAGACCAGATGATAGAGGACCACCTCTAAAGGAAATCAAGTGTACTTCTTGGCTGTAAAGAAGAATAGAAAGCGTGCAGGGAAGTCTGTGAATAATCATATACTTGTAACGAAAATAATGTAGGCCGTAAAAGATTGAAAGGGATAGTTGCCCCAACTTTTCTAAATCAGGTATTGTCCCCAGAACTGTACGAGCTTTGATTTTCATAAGTTGATGAAATAGTACAGCATAGATTTATCGCTTTCCTCAATTTCTGTGCCGTTTTTTGTAGATTGCTTCAGAACCAATTTCTGGCAAAAAATTTGGCAGTATTTTGTGAGTTCATCGGATCTGAAAACTTTCTTTTCTTAAGCTGCATGTTTCTTCAACCCGAGATGGTTGAGAGACCATCACTGAAGAAAGAAAAGTTGCTTGAAGAGGACCTAAAATGATCAACTTTAAGCGGAAGTAGGAACCAAAAAGACAAAAGCACATGTCATATGAGCTTAGTTAATGGACTGCTTGATTTTAGTGCCTTTGGTTGCTATTCTTGTGCATTAGTTTCTTGAGCATTTCCCTTTACCAATTATTAAGTTTTGTTTTCATAGGATGATATTAGCAGAGGGATACGAGGGATTAGGTTCGTTGTGATTATAGTGTATATAATAAAAAAAGAAATTAAGGCAAACTGACAAAAGAGTGAGTAATATATAGTGCACATTTTTCCAACTTGAATATCCAACTTTTGTGTAAAAGTGCACATAAACGGAAGGAATCAAGATTACTGGAGTTATCCAATAGACTACCGTTGTAATTACCCAGTCATTTTCTCCATTTTTTCCTTTTCCTTCCCTTTCCAAAGAAGGTAGTATTAGTATTTCTCTCACTTTTTGTGTCATGTCCTTATCCAGACAAAGTAGATACACATGACTCTTCTTTCATTTGCTGTCCTTTATTTCCTTGGCTTCCCTTGGGATCTTACTTTCTGATTTCTTGTCCTTCATGCAACAAAAAAATAAGATTGGTAGAGCATGAGATGAATGAGGGAAAGGAAACAATAGCTATTAGAAACATGAAATTGCTAGAGATTACTTAGATAGATGGCTGAATGAATCATTTCAACGATCTATATTTACATTTTTTACATTATTAAATGAATCAGGCAACTCTAGTTATAGTTCCACTGAGTCTTTGGAATTCAAACACAGGATTCTAACATGAAAATATGTTTGTAAATGTTACTTATCTTGTCTAGATACTCAAGTTTTTAACATTTTCTTTGTAAATTGTTCAGATTTTACGTTGATGATATACCGATAAGGGAAGTTATACACCATCCGGACTTGGGGGGAGATTATCCATCCAAGCCAATGTCCCTGTATGCCACAATCTGGGATGCCTCCTCATGGGCTACAAATGGTGGCAAAGTAAAAGTAAACTACGAATATGAACCCTTTGCTGCTGAATTCAAAGACCTTGTTCTTGAAGGCTGCAGAGTTGATCCCATTGAGCAAATCTCATCCACCAATTGCACTGATAGAATTGCTAGACTCATTGCTCAAGAATATGCAACGATTAAGCCCGAGGGTCGGAAGGCAATGAAATGGTTTCGAGAAAGATACATGTATTATTCTTACTGTTACGATAACTTAAGGTACAAAGTTCCCCCACCAGAATGTGTCATAGTTCCAACTGAGAAGGAGAGGTTCAGGGACACCGGAAGACTCCGTGAAAAGATGAGGTTTGGTGGCAGCCAGAAGAGGATCCGCCGTGGCCGGAGCTCAAGACGGAGGAGCAGGAAACCGGCTGCTTCAGGTTCTGGCAAGGAGGTGGCTGCTGCTGCTGCTGTGTGATTTGTGTAGTGTACAATATGTGAGATGTTACAGTACCATGTTGGTTTGAGAATTTGAGCCATGTGGTTTTGTTAATATTCATGATGTGAAAAATTGTATATTTATGTACCCGTATAAATTCAACACGATATAAATTAACTTAATTAAGGGATTTGGCTTTGTAGTTAACGTTTTGGTTCATAATTACAAAATATTGCAGATATATTGGGAATATAGCTTTTTGTGTTTTTTTTTTTTTTGACAAAATCCATTATCCATGTAACTAGCAAAACTCTGCAAGGCCCAAAAATATGCTGATAGTGGGACTATTAAATGTTTTGAGCATCAACTCCATTTTCAGTTCAGGTTGAGTGGTTAGACTCTTAGCTCTAGGAACCAGATTTCAGTCACTAATCACAACATGCATAGAAAAGATTTATCCTTACACATAATCTGCCCAAGACTGATAAAAAAATTTTCCCCTTCAAACAATTGAGGGATTATCAACTAGGCCTCATTTTCGTACGAGTTTACTCTAACATTGATGAAGGAAGAAGAGATTATTGGCCTATCCCAAGAGGCCAGAGATATGAAAGCCAACACATACTTCTAGGGCATGGCTCAATGAAATTATACCAGGACAATTCCCAGTAACTCTCGTCCATTTTATTTCAGGTTTCAGAATGCACTGTTTTGACTTTTTCTGATTTTTTTTTAAAAATGTTTTATCCCCATGGATAGATCATAGTCATTTGTTTTCTTTTCTTTTTTCCTGTTAGGTATTGTAGTCATCTCAACTTTCCTTACGTTTGGATATAAAATGATTTAGGGGTATTCTTTTTTTTTCCCCTCTTGTGGTCCTATGGAAGGCCAGAGGCCCATGTTGAGATACTCTAAGACCAGGAAATTCATTTAACTAAATGAAAGCCTTGGTTTTATGATGAGTTAATTTCTCCAAAGATTTACACTAGCAGAAATATTAGTTCCTGGTGGTTATAACATTCACTGAGTCTCTCTCGAATTTGTGTAACTTAGAATTAAGCCTTTTGAAATGACAACATCAAGATCTTTTGTTGTTTCTATAAGTAAAAAATATGATTCAGTAGTATATTTCTTCCAATAAAAAAAAAAAAAGAAAGGACAATGCAAACAGGCTTGTGACTAAGTTAAAATCTTCTGCTAAAATCCTAACTAGATTGGCTTAACAAAAGGTGGATATGGTAGTAGCCCATTGTGCTCCTGCGATGTGGTATGTGAAATGTCAGTTCATAGCGTAGGAGGGAATGGAAAAGGAACTGCTACTACCATATGTCAGAACACAAATTTGTGACATATTTGTATGTTGGATCAAGAGAAATGGCTTCAGCTGTGTTTAAGGTTCTCAGTTTTTTACCCAAAAGAGAAAAAAGGGGGGGAGGGGGGAGGAAGATAAATGTCTTCAAGAAGCAATACAATGTGGCTTTCCTTGAGGTTTAATTTGTCCCTATCATTTTGATCTACAAAAGAGTTTGACAAATTAACATTTAGGACATAATAAAACTTAGTGATTGAATGTGCTCTGCACTAGCGAAATCAATCCTCGAAACAGTGCTGAAGGGTTTGACAGATTTGTCTTCTTTTCATGCAGAAAATTAGAAGAATATCGGATGGAATATATATGATCATTGGAATTGTGTAGATACAACTAAATATGGTTGATTGTATTTGTAGAGATATCCATGTCTTTTTAAAATGAGACGTACCTATTCACAAATCTATAACTTGTATGAATAAACAACATAACCGACCATCCTTCATGCATAGTTGCAGCTAGTTATTTTGAATGTTCTCCAGCATCTCATAATATAGAAACCCTCTCAATGCTACTACCACAATAGACCATCTCAAACTTCTCGAGTAACTTTGAGGCTTATGACAATAATATATCCGGATCAGTTTGCTAACTAAAGATTAATCTAGCAGTAAAAGAATTCTCAATGCTTTCAAAAGATGGAAAATCTGAAGTCTTTTCATTAAAATCTAGTTCACTGCCATTTCAAAGGACAATTTGGCAATGCCCCATAATGTCTTTTCTGAAAGGTGTAATAGTCTTCCTACATTCTCATTTTGCAGGTCAAGAAAATGCAGATTATAGACTTTTATTGTGTGTAAAAGTATTTGAGAATCAAGATAGTGAAATCGTCAAACCAACAATTATAGAAGAAGAAAATACTACTGTGATCATGCATGCTATATATATATGTTGAGTAATGAATACATAAATTGTCATAAATGTTATACATGGTTGGATTTATGCACAAAAGAAATGGAAATATCTACTTTCACAAAAGTCTTTAGAGCAGATATGGAAATGGTAAAAGCCTCATTTGACTATGGCATGTCTTTCATTTCAGAATCCAAAAGTTTTCCATTTGTTCAAGCCATCGAGGCATCAATTCGGGGGTTCATGCAATCTTAGAAGTTCTTGACTTTTTAGGGCAGGATTGAATGAGAAATGGATGGCAAATCTCATGGAAAACTGGTGCAAAAGGGTGGCTATTGTGCATGGGACAATGCAATATCTGTTGTAAATTCTTCTGATTTTCTCAAAAGATTTCCTCATTAGAATATGCTGGCTGTCATATCCTAAATGCATGGTTCCAGACTGAAGGAAATTGTAAAACACAAAAAAAAAAAAAAATTATTGTTATTGATGACTGAATCATGCGTTAATTATCTATACCAGTCAATGCTTTATCTTTATATGGAATGAGTCATGTCTAGTTTTTCTTTCATCAACTCAGTCAATTTAGAAAGTGAGGGCCAAAAAAAAAAAAAAAAGGAAAAGAAGACCTCTTCAAAAACTTCAATAATGTTTCAATAAGCAGAAAATAACACACTTTTTATAGTTATTTGGCATGAGAAGATGCAAGCCATATTAGGGAAAGAAAAGAATAAAACCTTATTCTTTTGCAGTTAATTATGTATCACAGGGCAGATACAAAAAATTATCTTGTGCAGTTTGCTATTGTAAACGTGTTCAGTAAAAAATTTAAAAAAAAAACAATTGTAAAAGGGAAAAAAAAAAAGTGTGTATTGTGACAGTTTTGCTGCAAGTGCACTAATTATGAAAGCATAGTATAACAAGAAATCAATTAAGTATCTAAGGGTATTTGATGTTAACTAATACAAGATATGGATAAAATGTCCAAGACCATTTCAATTTTTCCAATCTTTAATGACTGATTATGGAGTAGGTTTCTTCAACTACCAAAGACAACCTAAAGCACCAAATATCAGCAGTTGACAAACTGCAAAATTCAGACGTCAATTGCATGAAAATTCCAAAGTGATAAAAGTTGGTAGGATATTGAAATATTGAGCATGATAAGTTGACATATAGCCACCCTGCTCCAAGGAACTTTTAAAATTTTGGTGCTTCAAATAAAAATTGTTCCAGTTGGAAGTTGGTTTACTTCGTTAGATTTTATGATATACCTAAATCAGCTCTAGCATTATGACTTTTACAGGAATCCAAGTTCTAGAAACAGCTTTTGATACTGCACCTTAACCAACCTTGCACAAGAAATTTTTACTAGCTCGCATGAAGGTTCAAGCGGCTATGTGGACAGGCGGTAAGAACATCAGATGAACAAGTCCAACTTGGTGAGTGGGATTTTGTGGACAAATTCAGAACTGGACTTGGTGAGTGGGATTTTGTAAACCTCAAACTGGAGCTCGACTCAAATTTGAATAGAGTTGAGTTTGAATTTGAGCTTAAAAAAATAAAAAATAATTATTTTATTTTATTTTAAAAAATAAAATAATAATGTTTTAATAAATAATAAAATATTAAGATATATATATAATTTCACTATTAAAATAGAAAATATATAAATAAAATCAAATAAGCTCGCAACTAACAAGCTCAATGATATTGAACTTGAGTTTGACTTGATCGAGTTCGACTCAAACTCGATATTTGACCGAGTTCAAGTTGAGATGCTCTTGTGTGCAACTCTAGTTGAACACATATTGTAATTCACTTGTTTAGCATTGTAAACTATTTTTAACAGGAGCTTTTAGAGGCTCCAGAAGTTAAGAGGCTAAGGTTGAAACTCCAGAAATCTAAACCAATCATAGCCAGCATTGTAAACTATTTTTTGACAGTAACTTATTAAAATTTAAAACTTGGCCAATCATGACCGTCAACCTTTTGGGGAACGGTTCCAGCACCTATTTCAACTGTCTCTGTCTCAGTAGAAAAGAAACTGTCAAGCTCAAAAGTGCCAAATACTTCTTCAATCAGACCTGTACTGCTAGATGCATGTCGATTGAATATCATGAACGATGCTGTGGAGAAATGTTTTTAAAAATTTTACGGAAAAAAATGCATCTTTGCATATGATCAAGAAAATGCAGAGTCCCAGGTATAAGAAACAGTCGGATCATTTGGAGACCTGAGGAAACAGAGAATAGAGAGAGCGCATCGGGAAGCCTAAAGCAGCAAAAGAGTAAGAAAAGAATTAAGCTTCAATTTCTACTTTTGAAGTTTCTGAACAACAAAGAATGTATGTAGTCTTCCTGTATAAATCTAAAAGAAACAAAATTCAAGGAGGATGGCAATGACACTAGATCCAAATTCCAGTTAGATCCTCGTCCATTTGTTTTCTTACAATTTGGGGGAAGACGCAGGTTGAATTAAAAAATCAAGCACCTTCGTACAGGGGGCAAAGTTCTATGCACCAAAAATCAAGGGAATTGGAATGATCCTCCAATTTCAGTACTTCCTTCTGGAGGATTGATGGCAACCCAAAGCAGAGAAATCGTAATAGCAATAAGTCCAGACCAAACAAAGACGATTGTCGGTGTTCTTCCGCGCCTTCCCATGAGTCCTTTGGCAAATGGATACAGATGAGCCAAGACCCAGAAGCTAAAGAACACACCACCTAATAAACGGCTCCACTGTGGTATGGTGCTGTAAATTGTCCGGCTAAAGCCAACTGCTATAGCAATCAGATTTGTCATCATTATTGTAATCGGTGGAATCATCAGGGATGACCATTTGATGATATAGAGATCAGCATAGTCGTCATCATTGTCATCTCCAGCAGATTTTGAAGTCAAAGTGAATGAAATCTCAATCCCAGCAACAACCTTTAGTAGCCCCTGGAGCACAGCAGCAATATGGGCACTTGTTCCACCAATTAACCAAAATTGCTCATTTCGCCACCACTCTTCCAGTGAAATGCCAGCCCACTTAATCTCAAGCACAGCAAGCATGCAAAGAGTTAAAGTGATTACCAGAAGGTACGTAAGGAAGGTGACGTTAAGGGTCCGGACAATGAATTGGCCTGAGAAAAGGGAGAGCGCTGGAAGGAAGCAGTAAACTATAAGAAACACAGATGTGAATGGGTAGATACCAACATTGAGGTAAGCAATTCTTTGAAGAAACTTCAGCTTTGGACTGGCCAGAAGAGCATTATTACGAGAAAAGAAGATCTCAACAGAACCAGTAGCCCAACGGAGCACCTGATGAAGCCTGTCGGTCATATTGATAGGTGCAGTTCCACGAAAAGCATCCCTTTTTGTGACACAATATACAGACTTCCAACCCCTATTATGCATTCTATATCCAGTGACCACATCTTCAGTTACAGACCCATAAATCCATCCAACTCGGTTACCCCACTCAGTTTTGTCTTCATACCAGCATGAAATGACACTAATTGCTTCAGCGACAGTAGATGCATCAAGGAGTTCTCTAGGAATAGTCAGAGCACCAGGAGGTCGTCCATTCTTAACTGCAGGGTGATCAGCAAGTGGCCTTCCTTGGAATTCTGCCACAGGAATGGAATCGATAAGAAAACTGGAGTTCCCGAATCTTTTAGGAAAGAGAGCTAGGTTCATTTCCTCATCATCAAAATCTCCCATTCTTAGAGCTCGGTTCTCCTCAGGAGCAGAAGCAACAGAGGCACTTTTCTTACGACGACCAAAGCAACAGCTGCAGCAACCTGGATGGTATTCTTTACTTCTAGGTGGGTCAAATCCATAAAGAGCAGTTCTCCTGAAGAGGCATCCAGTGCCCACATAAACTGGACCTTGAACACCATCCAGGGCACGCATGTTAACATCAAAGAAGACCGTGTTGCGATTTGCATAGCGATCAGATGGATCAATACCCTCAAACCTTTGAGGAAACTGAACATAACACAAACGATCCCCACCACGATCCATCATAAAACACATGCCTTCACGAATGGCCTCTGAGTTGTAAATGTAGTGATCACAGTCCAGATTAAGAATAAAGGGACCATTGGACATTATAGCTGAAGCACGAACCAGAGCATTCATAGCACCAGCCTTCTTGTTGTGATCATAACCAGGACGCTTTTCACGAGAAACATAAACCAACAAGGGAAGCCGAATGTCGACTTCTTCCAGTTCAATTGGGCTGTTATCACCAGCTGTTCCATGTAAAGGTTCATCACTGGGAGGTTTCAACATGACCTGCACGTTGACGTGTAGGCCTTGTCAGCTAGTGTATAACTCATCTCATTCTAAAGAGAGTCCTAACATAATTTCATAATTCAGCAATTCTGTAACATACTTTTCACTAATGCAGGAAAAAACTAAAAGGGAGAGAAATAGATTCGAGAGAACTTTTTCATCAAGTTTGGATAGCATGCCAATAATTTTCCAGATAACTAATATTTTCATTCAAATTACTGCATTGCACATGAGCATTGCCCATCCTCACTTGTACTGCAACTATATGCATACCTGAATGATCCCTGCATGATCACCCTTAGAGTGCTCGGGAGCTGAAACCATCCAAGTGCCAGGCCAGTGGGTTCCGTCTGCCATCCATGTGGCTTTGGAGACCTTCACAGGTTCTAGTAGTTCATCACCTGCAGTCTCCCTCTGAAGCTTCATAGCCTTAATTTCCTCTCGAGCATTGTAAGCATCAGATCGACGACGAATAGAGTCAGGTAGACCATTGATTCTAACCTTAAATTCATCATATTCACGTTTTACACGTCTACGATCCTTGACAAAGTCATGACGTACCTTATTCTTATAGGGATCTTTCTTCAAACTAAAGTAAGATTCTGGATTTCTGGGCTCAATACTATGCTTTCGACAAAATGGAACCCATATATTAGCAAAGCTTGCAGCTTCTGCCATGGCCTCAAACGTTAGAAGTGCACCACCATCATCAGAAACATAACAGGCAAGCTTTTCAACAGGATAGTCGGCCGCAAGAATAGACAGAATGGTGTTTGCTGTAACAAGTGGCGGCTCTTTCTCTGGATCAGCAGTAGAGACGAACATGTCTACTCCCGGAAGATCAGATTTCCCAGTGGGATTGTCTTGATTGGGTGTCTCAAATTTTTCTTTCAGAACATTTAGGTCAGTAGCCCGATTAACTGGGCATAGCTTTGGAAGCTGGTCGAGTAGCCAAGAGAAGGCAAACCAAATCTCACAGATAACTGACATTAACCACAGCCACCGAGCATCTTCATTTGGATGGCTAATTCTCCACTGAAGAAATAGTGCAAGTACAGCCATTCGAACTACAATCAAAAGCCTGTCAAATGAGAAAATCAATGACTAGTGTCAATCATAAGTATTTAGGACTCAAACATTTTAGTGTTGAGAAGTGAATTGAGTTGAGTGTTACTCTAACAAGAACACCAAATCCAGAACAGTTTACAGGTAGCAGAATACGACCCAAGAAAGCTTAAGATATACAAGGATTTATCATAATTATTTATTTAATATAAATCATTCATGTAGGAAGCTCCATATTGGAATGAAATGGATTGCCAAACTAGAGACACAGTATGCTTGAGAAGAAATTTGAATTAACATCATTTACTAAAATATAAGAAAAAGTGTGACAGAATAAAAGAATATTCACAAAAGATTTGTAATGACTTACCGATATGGGCTGATAACAGCAGCAGATATCTTCAATTTGCGCGTTAGTGGCCTCCATGGCTTGCTAAGAAGTTCAGCTGGCTCGCCTCCACCGCCACCATTATCACTGTTATCATTTCCAAATCCTCCCTCTTTTGGCCAAATTGCATTCCCATAACCATAAGTTCCCTTTGTCTCAAACAACCACCGATTATGATCAAAATCTCCTGTCTGGCTCCTCATCAGCCCTGAATGACTTTTTATTAGCACAGATCTATTAGCCGATCTCATCAAAGACAACCTCCTCTCCATCTTAGACATCCCAAAATTTGATGGCAGAGGCAGAGGTCCTCTTGCAGAGTCGACAGTAGTTTCAGCCAAATCAGTATTCTTGTATGGCTCCTTACAGCCAGGGCAGATCCCCTCGCCAGTTTTCACAGCATCAATATAACAATCCCTGCAAATCTTGAAATCACATTCACAGGGGAGAATATCTTCCCCCCTCTCATCCCTCATGACTTTCCCATCACAACCTGGAACTGCACATGATGACCCTTTTGCACCAGCCATCTGGGGATGACTAGTCTCAGACTCAATCACCTTATCCATCAAATGAGCCCTAGTAACACTATTATACCCGCCAGTAAACATAGAACTTGACACATACTGTTCCTCAACTCTCTGGGATATAGAAGCATCCATAGGTTCCATAGGTTGATTATCAGGGGTTGGAGGGATATGCACGGTATAGTTTGCAAATTCACCACTGCCAATCTCACTATCAAGAGATTCTCTAGACAAGTTCACATACCGACCAGATGATGTCCTCCTTGCAAAGGTCACCATTGGGGCACCATTCTTCCCCAGTTGAGAAGATCTTGCAGCCATTTTACTTCAATTTCACCACTAGAAGATTATGTTTTTGTCACCAAAACCTGAAAGTTGACAATGAGTACAAATCAAACCAATTAGCTTAAGATCCAAAAAGCACGTCTAGATTCCCATAAAAAGATTCAAACTTTTAACCAAAATCTCTTCTATATACCAAAAAGAGAGAATATCGTCGCATACAATACTAACAATCATTTCACAAACTAAATCTTAGTACACAATTCAAGATACAAAGGTACATTATTTTATGGAAAATCATGTATTTTTAAATAGATCAAAATATCACTAATTGAATATATAAGCTGAGCTTTTCCTCATCAAAGCTCATAAAAGCCAGTTCAAACTAAAGCAACCCACAAAGTAAAAAAGCATCTACAATCTCGAGAAACAAAAACAGAAGCAGCAAGGAAAACGTTCAAGATTATCACACACCATTTGCAGGAAAATCCAACTTTGTCAGAAGCCAAGCAGAACCCAAAACCCCCCTCAAGAAAGTCGTTCAACTCCACCAAACACCCAAAGAAGCCTTCAATTGCAGATATACTGACCACAAAACGTGTGAACAAGCACTTTAGATAGATCTTATATAGTACTGGTCATGTCTTAGCTATAGAGCACCTCCACTCCTAAGCCAATACTACTCTTGATTAAGCACAATAACAGCGACATACATATAAAACAACTAAAGGGCCTTGAAGACGTGTAAGAAACATTCAAACGGCACAAATACTTTAAACACTTTATAATATGATATAATAGTACCTGATTGCGTATGTCAAATTTTAGTACTACTACTACGTAATACAACTGTAACCAAGCTATACAAAGGACCCCACAACATGTAAACACGAAATTTCAAATTTAAAATCAATATCATACAAATATTCTAACACTAGTTTTTACTTCATACACAGTAAAAATTTCTTCACACGAGTCAGTTGAATATTCAACCAGGTGAAGATTAAGTAAGATGTAATACGATTAACCAACTAATTATGATTAATGCAAATACTGTGTAAATAGACAGGCTAAGGTAAGTGGTTCCACACTCTGTTATCATTTTTAAGAGATTTCTTAATACTCTCTCCCGTTGTTTAGCAAAACTGTGACAAGATTTTACCAACATTACATTGTCCTTTTCATCTAAACAAAAGTACACAGGCATGTACGTAATTTGAACTATCATCTTGAAAGTGAAACTTTAGTTACACCACCAGATCGAACAGTTAAAAGTTAAAATCAAACCAAAAAAATTAAGGACGACCCTCTAGAAGAATATACTTAATTTCAGTACTGCCGATTCAAAAGAGAGAGAATAAGCAAAGAACTGGTAAAGGGGTTTAGTGGTAAGTTGCCATAAACCTCAAAAACTCAGCTAAAAAGATTCTGAAAATAAGCATTTGATGAAAGTCCCAGGAAGCAAAAACAGAGCATCTTTTGCAACCTTTCCCAAACTAACAACACAGTCCACACAAATGCAGAGCCGGCTTCACAGAATCTCAACCAAAATCTTTAAATTAACACTAACCAAAAAAATAAAAAAAGAAACAAAAACCCAGGTAAGCCTCTTCCCCAGGGATCTGAATGTTTAGCTTACTTTTTTGGGAGATTTGATCTGGGATTTCTTTATTTTGGCGAGAAATGCTGGTTAAGTAAGTAAAGTAATGGCTTTTGGACACTGAAGATGAGTTTTTTCTTCCCTTTTTTGACCTTTTTGTTACTGCTGTTTAAGTGTGAAATGTACAGATTTTTCTTTTTCTTTTTTTTTCCACTTGGTAGGTAATGGAGAGAAAAGAGCGGCGGAAATTTGGGGATTTTTAGACAGTCAGAAAAAAGGCAAAAGGCAGAAGAGATGGGGTGCATTTGGTCGGCTAAGAAAACTAAGGACAGAGGAAAGACTGCTGTACGCGGTGAGGGGAGGCTATGTTCTTGTACGGTGAGGAAGCTGAAGAGTGACTACAGTTGGACTCTCTTTTTCTTTTTTTTTTCTTTCTTTTTTCATTTTGGGTAGATTAGTAATGCAAAAATAATTTTTTTCCCCGGTAAGGATAGGATTTATGAAATGAGAATAGATATTTGAACCTAGAACTTCTAAATTTTAAGATTTTAATCTTAGTCACTGGATTAAAGTGTATTTGGAGATGTGTAATTTGTTATATTTTCTATTTTTGAAAAGTTTTAATGGATATATAATATTTTTTAAGTCGTATCTACCAATAATTTACCATTTAAAACACACATTATCCGTTTTATTTTTGCATTTATTTCATTACTTGCATTTAACACTTCCTCGAAATACTTTCCAAAAAAAACTCACAAATGTCACTGTCTATTTGGATAGAGATTTGTTTACAAAATTTTTTTTAGGGATAATTTCAGAAACCTCCCTTGAGGTTTCATGAAATATCACCTAGCTCCCCTAAACTTTTTAAAATCTCACTTAGCACTCTTGAAGTGATAGTAGGGCCATATACTAATATCAAAGGTGATGAATTGTCAATAATACCCTCATATTTAAATTTTCTAAACTTGTTTTTCTTTCTTTAAATTTCCTACTTTTCTTTAACAATGTCTTTACAAACAAACATATATACATACATATATATATGTATAATTGAATTGCAAATGTCAATGAAATATAGGATTTAATCAATGAAATATTCAATGCATTTGGAGAAGAATAGTTGCAGGTTCATTTTATTTGTGCCCTTTTATGGTATTTCACAACTTTATTTATATATTTATTTATTTATGTATTCCTATTCATGTAGAGCGCAAGAGAAATAATGTAATTGAAACTCCGACAGTTTTTCAAATTCTGACTTTTTCTATAATAAAATTTTCATATTTCACACCCATAAAAAAAAGTCTGTCTATTTTGAGTAAATTTTTTGTATGATATTGAAGTTGAATTTCATCTATTACTAAGTTTTTTTTTTGTTCAAATGTATGATTTTACATGCTAATTACCTTCAACGCTATAAATGGTTATATTTGTAGAAATGATTTAAAAAATAGTATTTACTTTTACTGTCTCTTCTTACTGTAAAAGTGACTATTGGTTGTAATATAAAATCTTACCAATTTTCATCTCCTCACTTTTAAGATGGTTTCAATTTAGTACTTTTTTTCTTGATTTGTAAAATGTTCATTTTTTTATAGCCTAAGGGTATTAAAGGCACTAAAATAATCTCTCTCCTCAAACATGAATTTTTTAATATTGCTTTTGTTTAGAAGGGCTCCCAATGTTACAAAATGTCAATTCAAAGGGTGCTAAATAAGATTTTAAAAATCTCAAGGGAGATAGGTGATATTTCGTAAAACCTCAGGGGAGGTTTATGAAATTATCCCTTTTTTTTTATTATACCATAGACATATTTTTTGAATAACCATTTCATCTTTTTAATCATTTTTTATCTTACATACATTACATTAACAAAAATACAACCATATTTTTTCAAAATATTATTCAAAAAAATATCCTATCCAAGCATTGTACATTCTGATGATTTCTTTATTCTCTTTGGTTCCTGCACCTAGAAAATACAATACAAAGAATACACTTGGTTGGTTTCCCAATACATTGGGTACATGAATCATGATATAACTTATTACGATGTATTAATATCCGAAATTCAGAATGCGAGAAATACAAAGTACGCATGCCTTCAAACTGTTATCCTCACCCTTTTGTATCACCAAAAAGAAAGCTACTAAGAAGAGGTGATTCCAATTTCCATTTACATGTATGTATAAGAATAGCTTGCTTAGGTTATAGGGTTGGTGATGAGTTTTAAAGAAGATAGTTAAATTCATTAAATTTAATATCAAAATGAAAGTTGAACCTGAGAAATTCATTAAATTTAATACCTTTGTTAACAAAGATGTCTCAAATAGACCATTAAGAAGCACTTAAAAGCAAAATATTTTGTAAAGAATCTCATTTATGCTAAATATTTATATTTATATTTCTTGTAAGGAATTTTCCAACGGGTGAAGGGGAATTATTAGTGCACACAAATTTATACATCCACTTATATATACTCCTTTTATTTCAGAAAAATTTTCAATTTAATTTCATTTGAGCGCAAGGAAATCCTCTTGATAAGTGACAATTGAGCACCAGTTAATAAGCCCTTCTTGTGAAATCTTATCCAATGCTTAAATACTTTGTAGTTGCTTAAGATATTTTTCCCTTTTTTGAATGAATAATTGCATAAGATACTGATTCAACGTTCAAACTTATTAGCCTTAAATAAAAACCATAAAAATCAAGGGATAAAAAAGTGAAAATAAGTTTTTGAGTTGAACTCAAGCTAGCAAGTACGTACAAACATATAAAACCTGAACTGGACTCTAGCTTTCGAGCTCGAATTCAAGCCCTAACTAAATTTCATTTTTATCATTCAATTTGTGTATTTGTAAGTTCTAATTCGTTTATATGGTATACAAGTTTCAATTAGTGATAAGTTCAATTTCTTCCATCCTATCTGAATCGAAAATTAAAATATCATTTAATGAAATTCTCTATTAAAACATCATTGTCTACCATATTTTTCTGTTGCCATTCTCTACCATATTTTAAGCAGCTTGGTCAAAATAAATTCTCTATTGCCATTCTCTACAAGTTACAAGTTCCTTATCTATCATTTTTCTGGTGACGGCAAAAACAGTTGTATGGGTCAAACTTCATGGTCTACTTCTGCCAAAAAAAAAAAAAAACTTCATGGTCTACCATAAAGGCTGAAAGTTTGGATAGCTAATTTTTTTAAAATAATATTTCGCTTTGCATCATGAACATATTTTTCAACCTATTCTTTTATATTCCCAATAATCTTTTTATTTCACATACATCACATCACTAAAAGTCCTAGTGTAATTATTTCAAATAATACTCCATCCAAACAACGAATAACTTTTTATACATTGTCGGTATATAATATTTGTTACACTGATATTGGTTTAAATTGTGCTATAAAATATGAATTCAAATTTGAAATTCAAATCGTGCGCATGTGACATATATACAAAATTATTAGTATAAAAAAATCTCTACACTGTCAGTGCATAAAAAGTTAATCCTTTTTAAACTACCTTGTTATCAAATATTTTCGATGAATTTTGTGCTATAAAATGAACATCAAAGTACTTAATCATCCTTTAAACTATTTCACAAAGCTGTATTTTATTCACAACGTGAATTTGTTCACCGGTTATTCAAATTATTTGCAACTTTGATCAGAAAGTTTTTTTCCCCCTATCAACACGATATTTGCTAATTTCCTCCTTCTCTTATTCCTATATTAAGGTATGGGAGTAGACATGAAGGAGGCAGGGAGAATTTAGAGGGAACTAAACTAAAAGAACACTCTTACACTAAGGGTCAGTTTTGTTCATGGATAGGATGAGATGGGATGACTCATCCTCGAATTATTAATATTGGGATGAGTCATTTTCGGATTAACAATCCAAATTATCTAGTTTTTAGTTCGATAGGATGTGCTGAAAAATAATCATATCCTATGTTTGGTTAGGGATTGGATGAGATAGAATTACTATATTAATGGCCAAAGTACCCCTTAATTTGTAGATTCTTTTTAATAAAATAATTTAATAAAAATTTAATATTTATAACTTTTATTAAAATATAGTAGGTTGAAACTTTAGAATTATAAAGTAAATTAAGGGTTGTGATATATAAACATTTGCATTCACTCAAACTCAGCCCATTCGCGCTCTTAAAAATAGATTTTAACTAAGTTTTTGAACCAAAATTTGAAATTCAATTAAATGATGGGCCGAATTTTGGTTAAAGTAGGATTAAATTGATTAAAATCTAATCCATTTAAGAGCTTTAAATGAGCAGAGCTTAAGCTAATACAGAAGATTTTTCTTTGGACAGAGCCTGAGCTTATTAAAGTCCGTATTTCACAAAATCCAATTGATAAGATTCTGTATTTATATAGAATTTGCTTGAGAAAACAAGCTTAGTAAGGGTAATTTATTCCAATGGCAATATAGTCCTTTTTATTATGATGTTAATATGGTAAAGTAATCAAAAAATATAAATTAATTAATAGGGGTAAATTAGTCAAAGAATTTAAAACAATAAATAGGGAAAATTAGTCAAAATTTTTGAATATAATTAGTAGGGGCTAATTAGTCCATCTATTATCATATTATTATATGAGAGTATGGCTATATAATAGCCAATATAAATTTGAATAATTCATAAGGGCAAATTAGTCCAAATATTGTTATATTGGTAGTAGGGACAAATTAGTCGAAAAAACTTTAAAATTAATTAATAAAGGCAAAATAGTCAAAGATAAATTTGTATTAGAGTAGAAATAAATTAATCTAAAATTCTATTATCCTACTTGTTAATCATTTCGAATGACTAATACCATCTCCCCCACTCCATGAGATTATTTTATCCCGTGAATAGGGGATTAATTTTGTTAGTTAAGATGTGTCAATCTCATGTATAAAATGCAATCAAATATGAAATAATACAGGATAATTAATCCAATCCTGTGTATCCCATGAATCAAACGGACCCTAAGGGAAAGCGCACTCAAAGGGATCAAAAGGAACCTAGATGAAATTAATTAGAAAAACACGTTTAAGCATCTTTTCTATTAACTCAAAGCAGCACCCCAACCGAAAAAATTAAAGTTCCTATGGTGGGCGGTGGCCAACTCGCCTAAACGAGCAGGTTGGAAAGATACAATGCATTAAATGGGAAGAAAAAAAAGTACGAAATCCTTTGTTGCAGTCAATTTCCAGCTCACTCTGCACTTTATTTGGAAAGGGCATTTTTTCGTCCTTTTTATTAGTAATTTTTGTATGCTCACTTGTCATTCTCTGAGAAGTTTGTTTAACACATCCCATTACCCTTTGGACAGGTGATTCTGAAATACTCAATTTATATTGTATCAATTTATTTTCTGAGTAAAAAGAATAATGTGTCGAACATATTACAAATGTTGACATTTGACCCAGGTTAGAATTTGCGCCATGGGACATAATATTCATGAATCTTACGTTTGTTCTTTCTTGATATTTGGGGTGTCAACTTTGTCGATTTCTCTTAAAACATGTGTAAATTACAGCTTGCTTAAACAGTGCGACAACTCAATTCAACGTTGGACCAAGTGAAGTTTTATACGAAAGCCTTCTCATGCTTTGCCTGCTGAATGAATCATGTTACCTGCAAAAACCCAAAAAGAAAACCATTTCAGTCATGCTAGCTGTATAAATTGTATATATCCAAAAACAAGAAAGCTGTACAGTTGTTGTGTCATCAGTTGCAAGCCTGATTTATTTTAGTTTGTCGTCACAACTAAGGTCCTGTTTGATAACTCAATTTAACATTTAAAATTAATAAATTCAGATCTTAATATATTTAGACAGTTTGATAATAAAAAATTAAACATTTAAATTAATTAAGCGATAAGCTATTCACCTATCACTGAATGTAATTTGCACTCAAATATATTAAATTTAATACTTAATAATTCAATAACTTAATGAATTCGAACTTCAGATTTCAGACTTCAATTTTCAAATTTCAGTTTTATCAAACGCACCCTAAATCTAGAAGATTGTAACTGCTAAATAGACAAAGATGAATTTTAAGAACCTCAATGTGTTGGCATGCATAAAATACGCTACTCCAAATTTTTGTGATACCCAGTCCAAAAGCCTTAATTTCAAACAATCATATTTTCAGTTGCACCCAATTCAATTTGTGAAAGATAATGGGACAGAAAAAAAAGAAGACCCAATATCTTTGTGTAAATTTGAAGTTTTTATGTCTAGATATTTTTCTTGAATGATCAACAGAAACAAAGGAGGATCCGAAGTATGAAGCATTGAAAGGAAATGTCAAACAAATTGGAACGTGTTGATTAAATGAATTTGGATAAATCTTTCATGCATTGGCAGTGTATATACTAACGAATTTAGATTCATAACATATTTGTAAAGTTTGGTATTCAAATTTCTATTAAAATTATGTGCCATATATATAAACCCGTTACTTGTAGGAAAAACAAATTCAATGAAATTTGTTTAAAAGAATGATGCTTGTCAGCAAGTGTACTTCGATACAATCCGGTTTCTTTAAAACGGGTAGGGAACCGAATCATCTTTTTTAATACAAGGTGTCATAAATATTCTTCTTCTTCTTTTTTTTTTTTTTTTTGTTGGTGGTGCAATGGCCATTGAGAAGGAAAACTAAAAATCGTGATAGGTATTTCTATTGATCACTAAAAATGGTGCCATGTAATGTAAATCATTGAAACTATATATATTTGGGCAATGATTTATCTTTTTTATTTCAAATTTTAAAAAAAAAATACTAAACCCTTTTTTCGTTTTCTTTTGTTATTTGAAGCATTTACCATGGAGCTTGGAAGTGCAACAAAAGAGACAATTATCAATTACTTTTAGACCCTCTAACAAAAGAGGCAATTATCAATGACTTTTAGACCCTCTAATAATGGTTTGTGAAAAAATTAAAGCCCATTTGGATTGAAAAAATGTTGTAGTACTTTTTTCAGATGTCATATATATATATATATATATATATATATATATATATATATATATATATATATATATATATATATAAGCTCAAAAGTGATTAGGAAATTGATAAGGAATATTCTCACGGAAATCCAAAAATTATTATTGCAAAAAACACAATCCAAGTCTTATATGTAATTATATTTGTTCCTTTTTTTTAATGTCTTTATCTTTATTTTCGAGTAGTATACTGCAGGGAAAGGAAAACGATTGCAGCAGTGGGCATCAAATCCTAATTCCTAACGCGTTTGAAAGAAAAGCTGCAATGTTGCATTGCATAAGCCATAGCAAAATAAATTTCTTTAGCACTTAAAACTTATCTAGGAATTCATTCGGTTGCGTCATACTAATCGTGTGAATAGAATTTGTTTGAACTTCTTGTTCACACATTGACAGTCTTGAGCCGAACTCAAGTGGTAGGTAGTCACGCAGACTTATAATTTTAGCTTAGGCAAAATGGCAGAAATCTTGACATATTATCGTAACGAAAAGTTTCTGATTCGAAAACTCCTGCTTACACTAAAAAAAAAAAAAAGTAATTGTATCTAAGTTTTAGAACAAGTTAATTTAGATATAAGTGTTTTTTTTTTAAATTCATTGCTAATGTCATGTTTTTGCTTTAATGTTTTGAATTAAGAATCACCATTTTAAAATAGAAACAAAATTTCAGTAGTTTGAATCTTTCCATCTTAAAAATGTAAATTCCTAATTTCCAATGCACATTAAAGTGAATGTATTGAATTTAATATTACACAACTAAACTCATTCAATGTTATATCATCTAGATACTATACCCAATTTGTCACCATAACAATTAATTTTTTTTAAAAAAAAGGAACCTAATTAAATTTTTTTTTAAAAAAGGAACCTAATATTGAGGAGGAGTATCATGGCACAAGGATGAGAAAGTTGACGTTACATCTAACCAATTCAATTCCTCTTTAACTTTATTCTTTGAATCAATGTCTACTTTTTTGTTGGGTAGCCTGAATTTGTCATTTGCCTCATTCTCATTCTAATCATCATCAACGGCACACTTTTGGAATCTCTTTATTTATTTTTTTTTTGTCAATCCAGAAAGTATCTCAACTTTTTATCGAATTAATCTTCCTGGACTGGAGTACCCCACGCCCCAAGTACTTTCTCAATTTTTTGTCGAATTAATCTTCCTGGACTGGAGTACCCCACGTCCCAAAAGCACCCGGCAATAAAAGAGGCCATACTCGAACCCGCGTCGCAGGACCCAGAGGGCTATCCTGCGACCGGTTGAGCTGACCCGGAGGGGCTTTTGGAATCTCTTTATGACTAGTACAATTGTTTGTTTCATTCACAGTCATCATAATTCACATGGGGAATGGATTCTTTTATAATTTGATGGCTTAGAACTGAGACCATTACGCCTAAACTGGCGGAAGAATCCAAGAATGTCTAGTCCTCGACAAGTAGTGGGCTGTTGGTGATTTGGAAGTTGGCCACCACCAAAGTTTTTAAAGTTTGATGGAACCAGAGTTCAAAGGTTCAAATCTTATTTTTTGTTACTTATCATTTTAAGTAATTTATTCTAAATTTATACAGATATGTAATGTACCTGTCTCGTTTGGATGTATAATTTATCCGTTTTATTTGATGGTGGTTCAGTTCTGTTCTCAGTAGATTCACTTTCCCATTTGGCTCAATTATGTCCGTCTTCTTAGAATAGGTTAGAGTAGAAGTTGGTGCAAAATAGATTAAAAAAAAAAAAAAAAGAAGAAGACAAGCAGTGGGTCCACTGCCACGCGTCCAATTGAATTGCGGCCCATGGAGTTTTGATCATTGGTGATGGATCATCATCCCGTCCCGGCTTCGTGCGTCCACGTCTGAAAAGGTCCGTTGTGGGCCTAGGTCAACCGTGTGGGGCTCACAAGGAATACGCATCGACCCTTTTCATATTGGTCGGTTCTTGCCCGGAGCGCGGAGGGAGGCTTCCTTAACCGCGGATTCCGCCAGCCAATTCCGGCTATGCATTCCCTGGATTTCTGCAGGCGTCAACCACTTGGCCACCGCATTTGCCCAAAATGAGCGTGCTCCATGTGATATTTTTACTTTTTCGTTGAATGGGTTCTTCAATTATGTGTGCTATCTTCTTTGCAAAGGTTTAAATTTAGGGTTATTATCACTTTATCCCCTTAACGTTTGGTGTCACTATCAATTTCCTCTTTAACGTTATCTTTTAGTCACTTTACCCCAATACTAACGGTCAAACTTAACGAAATTTGTTAATTAAAGTAAAAAAACATGTTTAACCCTTAAAATTATTATCACTTTACCTCCATAAACTATAGTCTCATTATCAATTTACCCCCTAGAGTTATTTTTTAGACAATTTATCCTACCATTAAACCAATTTAGTAAGTTAAAAAACTTTAGAAGAAAATACCCTCATCCTTGCATAATAAAAAATTTAGAGTGGCTCTTTTCCTTTTTAGTATCAAGAAAAAAAAGTCAAAATATTAATTTATTTCTTCTTGACAATCTTATTAATATCAAAAAAGAATAGAAAGATGGAGAGGGGGAGGGGGAGAGGGAGAGAGCTCAATTCTTTTTCTAAAAATTACAAATAAAAAAGAATGAAATACTTTTATTATTTTAAAATTATTTCACTTTTCTGTTTACTACCAAATTCTAATCCTAATCCCGACAACCTTAATGTAATACGATAATGTTAGGCTTTTCTGCAAAATCTAATTTTCTTTTTTCTTATTTTCTATCTCCTTTTCTTTTCCTAGTATTAATAAGTGTGAAAAAAAGAAATTTGAGAACACCCTTTTATTTTTATGTTTTTCAATCTCTTAAAGTGAAAAAAAAGAAGAATAACCATTCCAACTTTTTTATTTTTAATTATATATAAAAAGGGTAAATATATTTAAAATTTTTGACCATACTAGTTAGATTAATGATGAGGTAAAATGCCTAGAAAATAATGTTAGAAACTAAAGTGATTGTATCACTATAATCTAAACGAATAAATTGATAATAACAATGTAGTAATGCTATAAAATAACAGGGTATTTTTGTCTAAAATTTCTTAACATGTTGAGTTGAATTACTTATGGGGGTAAAGTAATTAAAAGATAACGTTAGGAGGTAAACTGATAATAGTGATATAGTTTTAGAGGGTAAACTAAGTTATGCTCGAAATTTCAAATTCCACAATCACTATCACCATAAATACATGATGATTAATTGGATAACAGCAATGAGTTTAATCAAAAATCCATTAAGTGTTTGGTAACTTTACAGCAATAAGTGACAATACAATATGACTTAAACCATAAAAATAAATTAAAAGATGGTTCACCTCCTTGATTTTAGAAATTTCGTATTTATGTCTATCGCTTAGGAATGGAAAGATTTTTCACCGCTTTTTGTAGGTGGATTCAAAAGAAAATAATAGATAAGTGAAACTTTACTCTTTAATAGTTAATCATGAAACCTATAGAAGGTATCTATGAAACTATTGACTAATTCTGATTGATGTTAAATAAATACTATGTATGAATATGATTGAATTTGAAACCCATTTCTTGTCTTAAAACTCACTTACCAGACATCTCCTTAAGCCAAATAACAGAAAAACCTTCTTAAATAAATTGCTTGGAAAAGTGAATTTTGAAAAAGGGGTGAACATTGATATTTCAATGTATGGCACTACTATCTTTTCCTTTCTTTCATTATTTGAAAAACCAAATTACATTTCACTATAATTACACATGAAAGTAGTTTGTAATTTGTAATATAGAGAAGAATGTTTTTGCTTTCTATATGGTTTTGAATATTAAAAGTCAATAACAACAATAGATATAGGAATGCCAAAAAAATGCAATATTTCCTTTTGAGAATACAAACTTCCTACGGTTGGTTTAAGAGTGAGTTGGGAGCTATAATTTAATCGTAACAATTGGACGTATAGGATGAAAAAGTCACTCTTTCTTATAGAGCTACGATGCTGATTTTTCAGAATTCTCATATTTATATCCATCACATAAATATATCATGTTTTTAAAGTCGATTCTTTTTTTTTTTTTTTTGCAAATGAATTCACTTTATATATTTGTGGAAGTCGTATGAATCAAATAAGTTCAAATCATTTAGATTGTCAACATGATATAGTCTTTGACTTGTTTGAATGTTGAAAAGCATAAACTATATATTGACATCTGGTTACACGTATGGGTGAACAAATCATGAAACCTCGAAGATAGTTTACTTTTGTCGACGCGTGTGAGAGATAAATTAGTTTCGTCATGCTTCTGAAATAAAATTTCCTTTTTTTATTTTTATCAATAAACATTGCGCAGAAATTGATGTGGTCAAATCATAATTATTCCGTAACTTGTGGTCGCACTAATCAAGTCATCGTTGATTGGATCACCAAGGCGTAGATGTTCATGGCATAGTTTTCAATTGAAAGCTGCGAATTGCGACGCTAGACTATCATTTTCAGTCTGCGGACGATGTCAAGAGTTGGAAAACGCTTTCCCCAGTTGAGAGCTGTTGTGGCCAATAACTCAGAAGAAGTGAAACCTCTTCTGGTCCCTCTAATTAAGCAGATAAAGACTCTTGAAAGGAAAGCTCAGAGCTCAAAATGCTCGTTGTTGGTTTTGGTAATCTTATACACACCTTCGATTCATTCATCTTTTGGAAAATGCTAATATTGGTTTTTAGAGTATAAACTACTAAACAACGCTTAGTATTGCAAAAACAAAAAAAAAAAAAGTCACAAAAGACTTGTACCGAGGGTTAAAAATGGGTTTATGTTTTCTATTCAAGAACTCATTATTTATAGTGTTTACATAAAATAAATTAACATAATTTTTAAATAATAAATCTCAACAAAATGACTTGCTAACAAATTAATATAATCCAAATCTTACCGGAAATATTTGTTAACAACTCAACATGATTTTTTGTTAACAAATATCCCAACAACTACGGTTGTGTTTGGATTGTATTTTTCTAGATTTTTTGTAAAACAATTACTGTAGCGATTTGATATACGTGAGATAAAAAGGTGATTGGGAACGTAACAATTTTTCTTTGGAAAATTGCTGTTCACCTTTGGACAACAATTTTTCAAAAAAAAATTGTTACGTTTTCTGTGAATACATTTTCCAATCATCTTTTTATTTCATGTATATCAAATCGTTACAGTAATTTTTCTACAAAATTAAATTATTCACCTTTTTACCTTACCTTTTTACATTTGTTCAGCAACTAACTAAATTATTCTAGTATCAAATGAATTTAGAAAAATCTTTAAAAGCTAGCATATCTCAATAGTTACAATCTCCTTTGAGCAATGTATCCATGATTCTGGTTTGATTATATCTTGCCACATCATCTAATGATTTAAAACTTTCGAAATCATTCAAGTGTCGATAGCTCTGGTTCCCTGATAAATTTTATTGCATTGATACAATACTCGAAATGGACTGTAGAACCCTCTTATCTTTTTATCTTGTGATCGAACCTCCCACAAGACATACATAGCGTAACAAAAATTCAATGGGAAACTTGGAAAAAACAATTATTTCGTCCTTGGGGGTTTAGGAATCCGCTAGGACAAGTGACTACATTCTAATCACTGCCAAGTACAATTAAGTTTTGTCCAATGAAAACTATTATTGTAATGAAGAGAATAATGGTCGGAAGCAAATCTTGGCACGAGTCATGAAACCATTAGTCAGAAATATTTTTACGTTTTGTGTGAACATATTTTTCAATCATCTTTTTATCTCGCATATATCAAATTATTACAGTTTATTTTTTTAACAAAAATTATTAAAAATAACATCCCAAACGAGAATTTTTGGAAGGGTATAACTCAATTTTTTTAAACCTGCGTTAACGATCCCACTTTCCCTTCATTTACTCAACAAAAAAGTGGTAAGGAAAGGAAAATTAGAAAATCAAAAAAGTAAGGAAACATATGGTGCAATTTGGTAGAAATGGTGGAAGGGGCTACGAATTTTCTCATGAAAAAGCAAGCACGTGATGACAACCAGATGCACTTAGCAAAAGCAATGAAATTATGCTCTTTGTACCGGCAGAGCAGAGGCAGCAGCCCCTGAAAACCAAAGGACAGAAAGAAAAACAAGAGATGCCCATCGCATGTTGTCTTTTCGTCATGGGATGGGAATTACATGCAGACAAATCATGGTTTCCACTTCTCTGCCCTTTTCAATAGTTTCCACAAAGAATATCCTATTGCAAATTACTTAGTACTTTTTTCTCGAATTCCATCCTCTTTTTTTTTTTTTTTTACTCAAAAAGTTATATACAATTATAGGGTATCTGGCAATCAAAGTTTCACAAGAGGCCTCGACATTCCTAGAAGGAAGAATATTCTTACTTACTATCACTAATACTAGCTCTAAAGAAATTGAAAAACCCCTCGGATACTCACCTAAGTATACAATTTAAAAGCAACTGCTTTTTCGAGGTGAGCAAATATGGACAAAAATAACTGCTTTAAGGTTTAAAAGTGATACTCTTTCGGTGAGCACTTTTCGTGTTTAGCTTGCAAGTCTTCACAACTACTCATTTCCTCTTCCGCCCTTTTTCTTCTTTTGGGTCATTTCTCAAGCAACAAATAACTTGGCATACTTTTCTCGTTAATTTTGGATTTGTGCAACGGATGCTTGATTAGAAAATCCATTCATTTCGATTTCCAACTTTTTTCCCTTGCTTTGTTTGGATTGTGATTTTCAGCAGAAAATTTTTTACGTTTTTCGTGAACACATTTCTTAATTATCTTTTTATCTCACATATATCAAATCACTACAATATCGTTTTTTACAAACACTTCTAAAAATAGCAATCCAAGCCAGATTGAAAAGTTGAAAAATAGCAATCATCTATTGATCTTTAAAGTTACAAAGCAGGAACAAGGAATTTTATTCAACCCTTTAATTAACTATCATCTTTCGCAGCATCATTCAACATTAATTATCATGAACCAAGTAATAAATAGTGCCAATGCAATGCAGTGCTAGGCTTTCACTATTAGTAACATGTTAAAATTTGTGTACTTATTTATATTTTGCTAAATATTTAGTTAGCACTCTGATCTTGAGTCATCTTATGCTTATTGAGCTTCAATTCTTGAATTTGAGAAAATTATAAAGAAGTTGAAGCCAAATATCGACTTCCATTGACCCATTCGTTAAAAGTTATGCAACTTCATAAGCAATTCAACAGAGGAAAGCAATTTATTTTTTTGGCAACCTCACTTTTTGTTTATTGAATACGAAACAACTTGTCTAATTTTTTAACATAGAAAGAAGAAACAAAGCAAAAGTAGCTTACTTCTCTTTAGATAATTGGAAGGTCAATCTTACAAACGTAAAGCATTCCACGGATGAGGAAGGGGGGCTAGCTTGCAAAGTTGGGTAAAAATTTTTTTTTTTAATCGTCAATCCTATAGGCCTCCCATAATTCTAGATTATGAACTATGAATGCACAATCTTGGAAAATATCAATCCACACTCTTTATGGATTAGAACAGAAATCCGATCCTCTTTTTTTTTTTTTTTTTGAATCCTTAAATTCTTGGGTCTTTTTTTTCTCCCTTTTTTCTCCTTTATATCTGCGTATAAAATCGGGAGAGAAACTCTTTCCAAGTTTTATCAGTTTTTGTAAAATCCCTACCAAGCTTGACCAGTCGATCCCCTCATCTTTTTGTGTCAAAACTTTTGTTATGTCTCAATGCCTCTTTTTCTCTTTTTTTTTTTTTGGTTATCACCCCTATTAATATAAGGAATCCAGAGTCTTGTTAAATAAAATTCTTACACTTTCTTATTTCTTTTTGTTTAACCAAACATATTAATCTAAGGAGTCATGAGTTTTCCCCAAGTAAAAACTTACCAATTTCTTATATTTGTTTGCCGCATCTAACACTAATGCACCTACCATAAATATTGACGAGGCTTGGATTTGAGCCCTCCCAATAAAGTGTGTGCATTTGTTTCGACCAATCTTTGTCAACGTGCATGCATGTAGATGCTTAAAGGTACTACATATTTTTCCTTAATCTATGTTTGTATAATTTTTAGGAGTTTGGGTAAAACCTTATTTGATAAGCCAATTCAACACTTAAATTTAATGGATTCAAATTTTAATATATGTAGACGTGTTTGATAACAAAAAATTGAATATCTAAATTAATTAAGTAGCACTGAATTTCGTGGTAAAACCTGCTTCCAAAAATAAGTGACAAATTATTCACTTATCACTTAATGTAATATATACTCAAAATGTATCGAATTTAGTACTTAACAATTCAATAATTTAATGGATTTAGATTCCAGATTTCAGATTCCAAATTTCAGTTTTCAGACTATAGTTTTATCAAACGCACCACAAGACAATCGTAAAAGAGACCTTAGGTACTATTATTTTGTAAAAATAAATTTAATTTTAAAAAGTGTCTAAATATAATAAATAATAAATATATATGTGACAATTTACACGATATGTTCAATATGCGTTGAACTTTTGTTAGACAAAACTAATTTTAAAAGAATAGATCTGTCACAAATTAAGCCAAACCCTTAACCATTGGACCAAAAAAGTATGGGGTGTAAAATAATCTGACCCTAAAATACTGATGTCCAGACCCATGAATCATTCAAAATATGATTTGGCATCAAAGATAAATATTGGAAAAATGGCCGCTTTTTTTTTTTTTTTTTACTTTTGTAGCTGCTGAGCTAAAGCCAATTGTCAACTGCAGATTAAGTTTGTCTTTAATGGTTCGGATGTGAATACGTACTATTGGACTTTGTCTTTAGCAGATGTGCATGTTTTGGCACTAATATTGCATGTTGGACTTGATCAACTTACTCTTAGTTGAAACACGAGCTTTATGTTTGAAACTCTCAATGTTAGTGAGGTCATAGTGTTAATTAGAGAACTTTGACATCGTTTCAGCATCTAATCCTTCACACTAAATCAGACGTTTACCTTTTAAATGGTTCTCCTAATTAAAAAAAAAACATTTGCTTTTTTTTTTTTAACAAGGGAAAAGTGGGATTTAGGAAGAGGAAAAAGGCAGGGGGATTAGAACACAGAACCTTAGCGATCTGAAAATTTTTTTTTCTAACAGGAGAAGGGTGGGATCTAAGAAGTGGGGAGAGGGCGAGGGAAGTTTGAATCCAGGATCTCTAATTGTTGAATAAGTGACTCCAAAGCTCGTAAAATCGTTTGCTCCTTGACGCATAAATGAGGTGAAAATATATAGATTCCTTATGAAAAACAGATTCAATTGTATTCTCCAAATCACAACAACAGAGATTACCACAAGATTTTTTTTTTTTGTTCCCAACTCCCTTAAATTCGAACCAAAATTGATAATTTAATACTTATTCCAGCCCAAGAAAGAAAAAATCAAAAAAATAGGAACAAAGATTGAAATCAAATACTATGTGGAAGATCTGTTCAACTCTATTATGAATACAGTCAGTCAGCAAGAAACACCCATGCCCTCTTGGGCTGCTGCATCAGCACTCACTCGTTTGCAAAACAAACGTTCCCAAACAGAGAAAAGTCCTATTTTAGCACTCGAGTGGCTGTTAGGTCTAATGAAACATTTTCTTTGTTCATCAAAATTGACCACTAAAAGTAGGAAAAAATGAACGTTTCAACAATGTTTTTTGCAATCAATTTGAGATGGAACTTAACACCTGGTTGGCTCTTACCATTCACAAATACTGGGCTCTTTCTCCGCTCAACATTCGACGACATATGAGTGATGACCATTTCCAGTTGTAGCAAATACTCTTTTAGTACTTGTCTTTTATCATATATAACACTATGATAACTACTCAATATTTCAAGCCAAATTTTGTATCTAACGTTTACTTCTTACCATCTTATGATTTCTTCAGGACAACTAATGGAAAAAACTGTTAAGAAAATAAAACAAGACAATAGAAGAGTACAGAAACTGCACTAACAAATTTCACAAAAGAAGGGGGATTTGTTGATAATTCTTGAGGCGTGCACAAACATTATTCTTAAGGTGTTTATTGCTCCCACTACACATAGTAGTTTGCTTCTACGTTAAGGCAATATACCTCTAAGATACAATAAGAATGAAGAACTTTTGACAGTAAAACCAAAAGGTCTTTTTTAAGAAAAGATCAAAATGGCTAAGTAAGTTTGTTTTACTAAAAACGTGTCATTTATATAGGAAAGACAACCCAAAAGACATCAAAACTAAAGGGTCACAATTTCCTCACTTTAATGATCATCAAGAGGTTGCTTTAACCTCCTTTAATGGGCAAAAACATGCCAAAACCGTTTCCTCACTATAATGATCATCAAGAGATTGCAATTAGTCTCCTTTAATGGACAAAAACATGCCAAAACGATTTCCTCACTATAATGGTCATCAAGAGACTACATTAAACATTTTCCTTTTGTCCAATATTTTGAATTTGACAAGCTTTATTTCTATTTCAATTCACAAACTATTCCAACAAAAATTAGAGCATGGGAAGATGCAACATTTTCATGCAAAAAATTGCCCTCCGGCCTCCACTTTCTTTAATCAGGATAAAGCACATGAAATATTCAATCATGTTGCTCATCTCCGGTCCCCCACTTTCTTCAAATGGATTACATTTATTTTAAATAAATTGAAAGAAACCAGACTGTTGCATCATTTTGACGTTATCACATGCCCTTTTACTTGTGTACAATTATTTTTTGGATTTTAGTTCCAAATAAAAGAACGTTCCAAGCCATTTTCTTCTTGTTATATTGAAGCACGATCTCAATCTCCTCAATTTACGATCCATTACAACTTTTTAGTTGTCAAGAATTTAATTTATATGTCTTCATCTATTGAAGACTATACATTTGGCTTTCTTGCTTTGTATGCATAACTAGTAAAGAATGTTTAATACTATGATTGAATTGTTCATTTGCATAACAACTTTAAGCAAAATTCCAATATCTACAAAAGCAAAATGAGTATCAAATTTCGACCTTGTCTAGAAACACTCGTAGATGAAGATTAGTATTTCTTATCGTTGAAATATTAACTACTACCACTTCAATAATTCTTGAAAGTTGTCATACCACTTCAACATTTTCTCGAAGAAGATTGGATTGAATGGTAAGTACAAGATCTTTGATTCAAGACGTTCCACTTATCCAAAAAAAAACACTTCAACATTTTCTAGAATGAACCCTGGACAAATGGAGCTTTATTATGTCCCCTTTTTAGGCCTCTCGAAGGAAATATACTGAACATTGTTGCCTGCCCAATCTGGCTAATGCTTTAGAATTGGCCCAAACCAATGTAGTTTTGAATTGGGCTACTATCCAATCTTTTCCAATTGCTAGTTTTTGAGTCTTTTCCACACGCCAATGTTGATTTTCACATTTCAATTAGTATCACCTTTTTTTTTTTAAGTTTCATTTTCCTTTTTGACTTACCAAATTTTTTTAGCACCTTGAAACCCAAGCTATTTAGTTACTTGTTCACCGCCAATTTGGCATTTCAGATTATTGCATCCAGTGAAAACTCTAATTACAACAGGTTTTTATACTCCAAAAACTTTTAAACCGAAAATCCCACAAAAGGTTTTTTTTTTTTCTTTCAAAAGGTCAAAAAAAAAAAACTTCATAAGCCCTCCACCATAAAAGCAATTGAATGTCTTCTCCATGAGACCATCACTACAGAAAATATTGATAAGTCCAATTCTTAATCCAAGACTATGACTCTCAACCCTATGTTGATATTACCTTGAAGATGCCCATGTATCAAGGCCAACTTCATAACAGTTAAAAACCAGTTAGCTAACACTTTAAAGAAATGTATACACCTCAAATATACATTTATCAGACTCCTCCTGTAACCTTGAAAGATCCAAAATCAAAATATTGCCTTAATTATACTCAATCTTCTAGTCTAGGCAAGTATATTCTTTAGTCAAATCATCACCTTGAAATCATCTCAAACAGTGTATTTCTTGTGAGATATCAAACATCTACAATAGAAGCAAATGATGCAGTTTTAACTGAAAAAAATAATATGGATCTCGAAAAGCGAAAAATGCTAAAAATAAATCCCTTGAAGAATATAGGTGGAATACTTTACCATTATCAACAAACTACTAGCACCCAATTTGATAGCTTTAATATCACCAAACTAACTCTCTCATGTCTCACAGGCTACTGCACATTTTAAGGAGTCTAAGCAAAGTTGAGCAATCTATACAGCTTCCTAGTGTTGCATTTCAGACTGAAGCACTATGTCTACCTATAGGCTATATCCCCATTACAAAGAATTAGCAGCATGAACTTGTGCATGAACAAGAGCATTTTGGCCAACTACACGAGCATTTAGTACACCAGAATGAACATTTCATGCAGCCAGGTTTTATACATTCTAGGCACCTAGGTCTCCATTCAGGGCATTTTGGCTGACATGCTGAGCATTTGGGCCACCAGCAACATGAGTTGCAGTTAGGTTTCGAGCAACTAAAGCAACTGGATCGCTTACATTTTACTTTGCAGCACTTGGTGGCAGAATTCCTGGCAGCAGAATTTGACCTCTTGTTTAGCCGTAGAGTTTGCCGGATCTTTTCAAGTCGGATTTCAGTGGTCATATTCTCCATTTCTTGAACAAATTTACAAAGATGGCGAATGTAATCTGGATATAGCTCTAGGTTGCAGTGCCCACCACCTTTAATCCACAAGGGTTCATATGGGTCCCTAGCCATTTTCCATAGTCCACTGCCATGTAGCCAGTTCACTACATCATCTTCAGTACCCTGTAAAACGCTAGCATAAGGAACCGCTTTAATAATAAAAAGCTCGTTTTCGAAAAGACCAACCAAAAGATTTCACTGGAACTGTTCTCCAGTACACCAAAGACAACTTAGCCCTTATGGTTAATCCTTCTCTTACCAAGAAAAATAACTTTTAAAGCTGACATTACCTTAAGGTAGGGCAAGAACTCACATTCATGCAACATAATTTACAGCATATATTATTCCCTTATCCATCTTTTAGTAAGTTAGGATATAAAAGGAGCCAGAGTCATCAGGCAGCAAACATCCATAATATATCACAAGTTAAATGAAGTGACATAAGATGGCGTTTGATTATACAAAGTTGATCTTTAACAACAAAGACAAACAAATCTTTAATAGTTCTGATGCTGACTACATAATTTTCAAGCATAAATCTAGCCCCCTCCGGAGCACTGGACATGATTCCTTGATCAAATCTTATATCTTCTTTACTCTATTTGTTTCCTGCTTTCAGGAGCATCAGATTAAGCAAGAGAAGCTTAGTCATTGTCTGTCCATGAATAACTAGAATGCAGTATTTGCATAGATTAAGTCATTTCATCTACTTGAGTTTAGTGGCATACTAAATTAATGTTCTTCCACTCCCTAATATTAGTCAATATAGCGATTAAAAGCTCATAATGAGTCCAATCAATCCAACAAACCAAAAGAACATTTATAGAATCCCCAGTGCTTACCAAGGCAGACAAACAAAAAATACAAAAAGGGGCAGTAGTAAAAGCATGCTGTGCCCATGAGTTAACATATAAACATATGAAAACTTCCAACTACTTGAGAACCAATACAACATCCTGCTAGTTACAATAATTGTTTACTCTTTTGAAAACTTTATCTCAACAAACTTAATCTCAAACTGTTGTTATTTAAATTTCTACCTGCAAAGCTAAAACACAAACATCTTCTGATTGAGGAATATGATTTTGGCTTGAGCAGTCATCAGTCAATTCCAATACTTGCAGTCAATTGAATCCTTCCTACTTATACTTATTAGTAAAATTTCTTGTATATGTCCTATTACTGGGTACAGGAGTTCAGTCCATGAAGTCCATGATCACCGACTAGTGTGTCATATTTTTAGACCCTAAATTTATAAAATATTCCTCTGGAATGACTTTTAGACAAGAATATGCAGCAAAAAAAAAAAAAAAAAAGGAAACCCAATCATAAAGAAGAAGCAAGTTTTATATCCACTCAGCAAGAATAAGAGTTGTTGGTCTGAATGTTCATCACTACACACTCTGGGTGAGTATAACTTCAAAATCACGGAGAAAAATAAAAAGATTAAAATAAAATCAAATATGAAGAACACTTACATGAATAACAAGCACAGGGCACTTCACCTTCCAAATTTTATTTACATTCTGCACATTGAAAGAACAACAATGAATTTAAGCAGCAAAAATTGGATTTCCTGCTATATTTTGTGTAAAAGCACAAGCCATAACTCTTGATTTATTCAGAAAAGAAATGTATGGTCATACTGGACTTGAATTAACAAAGTATAGCTTCTATCTCAACGATAACATTTCAATAGTTTAAAAAAGATTCTCGCAACCAAAATATCCACAAAATTGCAGTATATTTCCTCAACTTTGATGGCATCATACTGTGCCAAATTGAAAAGCTTCAATTACTACAGAAGCACAAATACTTAGTAGGATTAACACAATGAAGGGTATTATCATCATCTTCACATGAACACATTTTGTTGAAAACAGTTTTCAAGCGAAAATCAAGCCACCATGATTGCATACAATAATTGTTTTGCTCAAAGATCTGCTCCTAGTCTTTGAGATTGTTTTGCAAACCCTTTTCAGCCTCAAGCTTTCTGTGCTATAGTTTCAGTCAAATTGCACTTGATCAATTTGGGACAATGCATTTAATTAAGTCAGAACAAGAAACCAAATCAATGAATTTCTAGCTCACAAACAAGAACTGCAGGGAATCTACCATGAGAACATCATACCATTTATTTATTAGATCACAGATGGTTTGATTGGACAACAAAGAAATGCA
Organism: Coffea arabica; assembly: GCF_036785885.1. Lineage (NCBI taxonomy): Eukaryota > Viridiplantae > Streptophyta > Magnoliopsida > Gentianales > Rubiaceae > Coffea > Coffea arabica. Next base: position 4,121,002 of record NC_092324.1, on the reverse strand, counting down.
TCAAGATCGGCTAAAAATATTGTAACTAATGATCAGTATCTTGTAGCAGCTGAACTTCAAAATGGATGGGTCAAAATAGATTGTTGAAACTTGCTAAGATGATTTACATTAAATTCTTGAACCACAATATCAACTAACATAGAGTCTAACATCAAAGGTTTCAGGGTCAAAATAGATTGTTGAAACATGCTAAGATGATTTACGTTAAATTCTTGAACCAACACAGAGTCTAACATCAAAGGTTTCAATTAACTATACAGATAGACTACATAAGCAGAATCAATGAATATCCTCTTGTTTCATCTCTTGTACTGACTGGAGAGCATATAACTACTTACCCTGTAAATGTCAAAACATAGCGTGAACTTCACGTGACAGAGCACACGAAGACCAGAAAGAATCGCACTGTGCAGAACTACACCCCTCAACCTGGGAAGTTTAGCTGCCAAGTGCAATGTTGGTCCACTTCCAACAGATTGTCCATATAAAATTAAGTCTTCCTGGCTAACCCCATATTCAGTTTCCAGGCAGTCGTATACTGCTTCTATGTCAGCATAAGTATCAAATTCACTTGGCTGTCACATAAACAGAAATAAAGTATTTTAGACATCAAAAAAATAATATGACAGAGACCGCACATGCTAAACTAGAGCCTGGAAAACAAACCAGGTCAGTACCAAGTGATATTTTACCAGGCCAGAACAAAATGTTAAACTCTATAACTTGTCTCTTATGAGGTTCACCACAAACTGGTTCCCTGATTGACATCCAATGTCAAGAGTTTTATCTCAGTTGCACAGCCAGATTGCATACGCTTTACACTTAAGTATCTATATCTGCAGGGACAAGTCAAAGGTGCTTGACCCAAACTTGCCTTGTGGATTTTTAATGTTGAACTACTCTTTCCAGCCTTAAAAGTGAAAAAATAAATTCTATTACAGGTTTGGCCCGTAGATGAGAATCATTTTCAACTGGTAATGTAAATTTTGGATTGAGGATTCATAATGAGTAAGGGTTACTCCTCCGCTGTCGCTGAACACGAACAAATTAAAGAGCTTTTAAGGCCAAAATCTTCAATCTTAACGACTTTTCTTTACTCAAAACTTATTCAGACACAAATACATTGGTTACGTAGCACCAAGTCAACATGCATTGCAGTGAAGTATAAAGATTAGAAGCAAAATAGAAAAGGGATAACGATCGGATGGAGACAAAGGCTTAAGAGAGAGTCTCAGTAACCTTGTAGTCTAAGATATGCATGAAGACACCTCATTGGGGACTTAAGACGCATCAAATACGACACAAAGAGACTGCTAAAAAAAAGGAATTTCATACAAGCTAAAATGTACATCAGAAACTTATCTACTGCCATCAACTAAGTATGCTATATTTGGCTAACATTTTTTGGATAGAGCTTTATTTGCAAAAAAAAATTTGATTGCATCACAGACACATCTTTCAACCATCCTTTTATCTTTTCAACCACTCTTTTATCTCACATGCATCACATCACAAAAAGTGCTACAGTATTTTATCAAAATACTATTCCAAATAATCTCCTATCCAAACACGCTAATTGTTTTGCATTAATTTCCAAGCTCATTATGCAAACACTACACATACGCACCTAATATCACGTCCTCTCCCCCTTTCATGTGAAAGGAAATGACCGTAGTCATTAGCTATTTCATTTTGTAAGCTGCCATACCATTCTAAAAGTTGTACGTATATCAAACAACCTCCTGTCCCCACCTCGATATTTTAGTTGTTATATTCCACATATTCTCTGTTCCCGGACTCATTTTTGACCATGAACAGAAATGGGTCATAATTGCACATTATGATCCTTATTTTTTGACAAGGCCAAGATAGCAGATATAGATGGATGATGGTAAGTCGAACTGACCTTGCCGGTAGAAGCTCCATAGCCAGAATAATCATATCTGCATAAGAAATTACGAAGGAAAAGTCATGACTAGAAGGGAAGTTTCAGTAAGTACATGAATCCAATTAATCGCAAGACAAACAAATATCTACAAAAATAAGCAAATTATTGACAATAATCTTCAATTATGAATCAAAGTCAATGGTTACATCCACAATCAGAAAGCTATGTTTAGCCTAACTGAAAAGAGTCTATGACAGTAGAAAACCAGTTTAACTGCTTTATCCTTCAAATTCATGATGTGCAAACAAAACCAAAACTACTATTAAGCCACAGATTCTGGAAACAACACAGAGAGGACACTGAAAGCTTTTCCAAGGTAGCATCACTCTAACTCCAAAAAACCCATTATACCTGACATGACAGTAGGAAGCATATGGACAAAACAAGCGCAATTTGTTAACATAAAAGTAAAAGATAAGTTTCACTGCCCAAAAGCACAATCCCCAAAGAGATCACAATTCACAATGTCTCTATCACAACGCACCAGTTAAATTCTCCTTTTTCACTTTCACATTTCATTCGGAGAAAGTCACCAGTATTCCCAGATTCACTTTTACTCACAAAGGACAAGAAAAATGAAAAACAAGTAAAAGTGGAAAGGGATGTGCACCATGTAACAACAAGAAAACCATAATACAGCCCTACCTCACTTCAATGCAGCATATTTTATTGTAAAAAACAAAAGCAAATAATCCATTCAACAACCTTGTGGAGAAAAACTATCAGGGAAAAGCATCAACTTGGACACTTAAATCAAGTCTGTGAAAAAAAAAACAACGGTAACAGGGATCCTCTTTTTTTTCTTTTTTTCTTTTTTTTAACTTGTTAAAACTGGAACAACTCAACCGAGTGAAACAGAAGATCTGAAGCAAGGCTTTGCTACCGTAGCGATTCATCAACAAAACAAATCCGTTTCACAGTCTTGGCCGAGTAAAGGCCAGACAAAAATGCAAACTTTCCCCATAGAAAACAAGAAAAGGCGAAAACTTTACAAAGACATTTAACATTTGACAGAAAGAAATTAGTTCTAACCCATCTAGAAACAAACACCACCACCGCCCCGCCCCCCCTCCCAAAAAAAGGGTAAAAATAAAGAGAAAGAGAAATGCCAAAAGCGATTAAATCGTGCAAGAGAAAAAGGCCTAAAAAGTGACCTTTACCAAAACCATGAATATTAAATGTAAAGACATCTCATATCCTAGAAACACAGCATAACATATATTCAATATATCCACCTCCAAGATTTTCAGTCATTAATGAGCTCCAAAAAAAGAACCCATTTGCTAAAACTAATAAATAAAAAAAAAGTGCCAGATGAACAAACAAAGCCCGGAAGTTTGTGTACCAAATATATATATAGATTATCAATAGGAAAAGCACAAACAATATTTTTATGAACAACAAAAAGAGAATGCAGAAAATTTGAAAAGAAGAAAGGTAAAAATGGGGATACCCCATGAGGTTGACTCTGAGATTAGCTTTAAGTTGGATAAAGAGGTCATAGAGCTGGCCCAGATCAGCTGCATTGCCATGAGAGTATAAAACAGTGAGCCTAGCATATGGGTTCTTTAAATAAAAAGCTACAATTTTGTTTCCTCTTTTGGTGTCAAGCAACAACACATCTAGACTAGGATCATCAGGTGCACCGGAAATGGGCATAGACGACGTCGTAGATACGGCCACCAACTTCCCATCATCTCTCTTCTTCACCTGATAAGTCGCCGGAGAAGGAGGAAAGAATGCAAATTTTGCTGCCAGCTGAGATATAAGACAACCCATGTTGCAAAAAAAATCGAACAAGATGGTTTTTTTATTTTCTTCTTTAGAGTTTTCCCCTGAAATTCCTCCAGCCGCACCCCAGTTTTTGAATGGCTTTTGCAGACCCTTTTCATGAATGCATGTGTTCTTATCTGGGTTGGTCTTGGAATTCTAAAAACAGCTTTTAAAAAAAAATTGAATAACGTTTAGAATGTGTTTTTGGGCGTTTTTGTCTTGTATTGGTGTGTGTTTTTGAGGAGTTCGGGAGATGGTAGGTGTGAGATGGGGTTTTGGAGCGGGCAGCTGCAGAGAAGAGGTCAAGGGGGAGAGTAAATTGGAGGGCTTTTAAGGGCTCTGGTTAAGTCTGTTTGCATAAAACTGTGAAAGCTGAGATCATGCATCTTACTGGCATCTGGTTTGATACTGCAGAGAGTGTTAGTGTGTGTGTGTGAGAGAGAGAGAGAGAAAGCAGCAAATAGCGAGAGATAAGTGAGGAGTTGCTGCTTGTGTGTTATTGCATTGTTGGGGATATATATGTGGACTGTGGAGGTTGGGGTGGCAGAAGAGGAGCTCAGAATAGGGAGAAAATCAGAAGGGGCGGAGTTGGTGCAATTTTGTGTCTGTTTTCGAATGAGTTGAAAGAATTGGAGCTCTTTGAAGGGGACACTTTAATATTATGTGTCAGTCTGACAGTGGGGTTCAATGTATCTATCTATCACTTACTCAGTTACTCAGACTAGTGTCACATATAATATATCATGGTTTCTATGCAGCCTAGCACGTCACTTGGTACACAGCAGTATTACAGTAGTAGTGTATTTGCACTGTCCATACGTTATTGCGCTTTCACTATTTCATTTTTATTTTGATAACACCATATTACTTTCTCTCTAATTTCTTCTCCTTGTTTATGAGTTAATTTTACTAGATTTTCTCTTACATTCTAAAACCAATTAATTATTTCATTACACATTATAATGGCTAATTTAAAATTGTTACTAATATGTATTATGTATTTTTCTATAAAACTTCACAAAATTATATGATGCCAAGGATCAATTTAGCAATGTAATATAAACAGATTCCAAACTTTAAGCCCAAAAAAAAAAAAAAAAATCTCAACCTTAAAAAATGACCAAAAACTGAATATAACTACAATGTCTCATAAATATGACACTAATATTTCAAAAAGCCAACTAAGAATAGCTCATATAGCCACTATAGAGAGAGTAAAACTTTCTAGTATATTTCAACAAAAGCATAATAGCATCTGCAATCCAAATGATGCAATGGAACGTCAATTGTGTTCATCAAAATTTACAAAATTGAAATTGAAATAAGAATATAAAAAAATAAGTTAAAAAATAGTTATGTAGATTTAGAAAAGGAGAAGCAAAAGTTAAATTTATGTAGATTTACCTTTTGGACACGAACGACAATTGTGCACAACTTCCTTGCATGTGAACATAAGATATGATAGGTGAAGAAATTAGGATAGGGGTAATATGATTTTATCAAGATGAAAATAGGATAATGGGAGTGTAAATAATATAAAGGGAGTGCAAATAACATTACCCTAATTCAATTGCACCCTTCCCTTGCAGTGAATAATATGGAGGGTTAATAACATTTTGTCCCTTAACCTACAGGTGGTAACACTTTTCCACTCTGAACTTCAAAAATATCCATTTTTCCCCTTCAAATGAATTATATTTGTAATTTCAATTTTGAATAATGCATGTGCATATTTTTCTTCCTAGATTATCCCCAAATTTTCTTGTTTCTCGATGGTCAACTTTTAGATTATTGTATTTTCTTCTTATGTATTCATATTAATATTGTGTTGTTGTATGTTATGATGTTGGATTACAGTATTAATTAAATAAAAAAACTCTTATACCTCGATCTTATCCCCACTTTATCCCACCACCCCTACGAGTGCTTTTGTGGTGACCACTACTATTTTTTTATTTGGCCTAAATTTTTTTAAATATATAACACCAATAAAAATCGCAATTATCAATCATTTGAATTATCCAAAAATTCAATGTTAAGTCATGAAAATCTAAATCAATACTTATTGAATTTTTTACAAATAATATACAACATATAAAAACCAAGTAAATTAACGTAACAAAATCACACTTTTGCCACAAACATTATAAATTGCCAAGAAAATGTGCATTATTTTATCACAATAAAATACCATATTGTTTATTTTAAATTACAAATATACACACATATTAGTACTATACTATACTATACATAAGGTGGGAGATGGGGTGGGAGATATAGCCCCATATAAATCAATGCTAAATTATACATAAGTCTACATAATAAGTTAATTAAATAGCTATCCAACATCACATTATGCAGTAGTAAAATATTTTGATGAATATATAATAAGAAAATGCAACAAGCTAAAAGTTGGCCATTGAGAAGGTAGGAAGGTTGGAGGTAATTTGGGAAGGAAAAAAAATATACACATGAGTTTGTCAAAATTAAAAATACAAACATAATTCACTTGAGGGGGCAAAATGTATATTTTGAAAGTTTAGCGTGGTAAAGTGTTACCATTCTATAAGTTTAGGGGGGGGCAAAGTGTTATTAATCCTAATATAGAGTTAGAGTTGATATTATTGATGGACCGAGAAAAATATGATGGCAATATGTTAGAGTGCAAGAAGTTACTCAGGGAATGAAAATATCACTTGCTTAGATTACATCTCTCTAATTTTATCTAAAATTTATTTGGTAAGACATTTTTTGCTACACATGATGTGCTTTTTATTTTTGGACACGATAAATTCTATTCTATATTTATTCCTACTCTACACTAAAAGGAAAGAGCGAATCCAAAAGGGTTACACAGAGAATTAAATTACCATCAAACGAGACGAGTGCTTTTGTACCCACTAGTGAAATTTTCAAAACATTTTGGATAAAAATGCAGATCAAGGAATTTAAAACTCTCCGTGGCCAACTACTTTGTTGCTACTCATGACGTACCTAATACCACACTTTCATGCTACCTCACCCACTTATGTATGTACAGTGTTACAGAATAGCGTACTATGGCTACTGCTGCAGCATGCTGCTACTATGATGTGCTCGTACAAGGCTTTATTGAGGATTTAATAGTTTGTGCAAGGAAGTAGTACAGCTAACCCATGCTCCTATGCAGTCATACACCTTTTTGACAATTTCTTTTCCTCTCTATCAGGCTCCTCATGGTCATCCCCTAGTACGAGCACATCATCCCCTAGTATGGCCCATGGTCTTGAAGAGGAAAAAGATGCAATTGCAACTAAAAACTTTAGAAACCAACAATTGAAACAAAAAAAAAGTTAAATCATTCAGTGGCCACCTTGCAGCAAAAAAAAATTAAGAGTCGCGTCAAAATACTCCTTTAGTTTAATAAGATTTGTATATTTGCTAGTGCCTAACATAAGTTTCTCTAGACTTTCTATCCCCTATAATCTAGGATAGAATATGTTATACAACAGTTATCGTTTCTGAAAAAAAAAAATTGGTTTTAGCACATTTTTTTTTACAAAAGTTTCAGAAAATAGCAATTCAAATGGACTTGCATGGATGTGTTAATTAGACTTACATAGCTCTTTGTTATCAAATACATTGGCACGTTTAATTCGTCTTTGAACCTCTTTTCCTTCTTTCTTCATTAAACAAAAAAAAAAACTCTTTTCCTTCTTTAGGATTTCCTTACTTGCAGATTTGGTTAGCCATCTTATACACATCACCCATCATTGTCATATTAACTTGTCAAAGTTTAATTCTTCTGCAATTATCACTTATTGAACCCGAAGTTTTACTTTAGTTTTGTCAACAAAAGTACAAACACAAAACATCATTTCAAGATCAGGTTCAGAATTCATCAGGCAGAAAATATCATCAAATGTAAACTATCAAATTGTCTTGCATCCAAAAATATTCTTGATTCAAAAGCTTAAAACTATTAGGACCCAAGAAAAATACTCCTTGCATTCACGGGAGAGCGGAAAGTAGATGAAGTTTTACGACTACTATATAATATAACAGACAAGAAAGAATCGTACCACGTTTTCGCGTGAGACTAAATGCAAGAGTACACATTTCATGGATAGCATATGCCAAATTCAGTGTCCTTGAGATTTTTAGTGCACCTACTAATTTTGTGGTAATTTATAGCCAGCATTACCAAACGTATATTGTTGTCACATGACACAAATCTTTGTACTCATTTGCCAAAAAGATTGGTCAAAAATCAATTACTCTGATCGAAATAAGTGAACAGAAATAAGTGCGAAAGATTTCTCACTCAACAACTGAGGGCAATTCATGATGGAGATTCTGCCAGTTTAAAAAGTGAATAGAAATTTAAAGATGTACTACGTCCCACATTTGAATTGTATGTATCCACTATGCCCATATCCAAGTTTGGTAACAATTTATTTGTTGACTTAGTGTTGACTTAGGGTCTGTTTGATAACATAAAAAGTGCTGAATCTAAATTTTTTCAAACATTCAGATGTTTTGAGTGTTTAATAAATGAAAATCTATTTGCTGAACTTGTTAAGCAGTGCTGAACCTGTGTATATTTTTTTCAGCACAAGAATCCTAACTGATTGCTTAATTCTAATAAGAATCAATAGAATTACTTCAACTACCTTATCTTATATACCAAATCTACCATTGTTTGTTAATTATATTCAAAATTCTTATCTAATTAAACAACATAATATTCTCTATCTAACAATTTTTAGTTTCTCTTTTCTCCCTTTTTAATGACTTTCATATCTTCTCCATACTTCTCATCTAATATATTTCATCTTTTATATTAATTTGATTTAAAAATAAATATTGTCATTTTCATACCTAACAATTTTAAACTAATTAAATCATAGATTATATTTCTTTTTTGAATGAAAGGATATAAGGGCAAAATTATCAAATTAAACTTATTAAGCATTCAGCTATAAATATTTATCAAACAGTATAAATAGGTTTAGCATTAAAATTCAGACATTCATATATTTTTTTTCAGTGCTTAAAATTCAGTAAATTAATTGTTTCAGTATTCAGATTTCAAAATTCAGATTCAGTTTTATCAAACGGAACCTTAATGTTTACATTCAATATCCTAGTGTCCATCCTCTATGACCTTCTGTATCAGTGCAAAATATCGTTTTGAGTGTTGAATTGACAAAAGAATTAACCTTTTATGCACTGACGGTGTAGTAAATTTTTTTTTTTAACACTAGTAGCTTAGAGTTGCAAACGAGCAGAGTCGAGTCGAGTTTTTGCCTAATCGAGTTGAGTCTTGAATTAATTTTATCGAACTCGAACTCGATGAGCTAACAATTTTGAAGCTCGAGCTCGAAAAAATAAAAATTTTTTTTTATTTTTTTAAAATAAATAAAATAATATTTTTTCTTAATAAATAATAAAATATTAGGGATATATATGTAATTTTATTATTAAAATAAAAAATAAAAAAAAAATAAATATATATATATATACTCGGGCTTGCGAGTTAATGAGCTTAAAATTTGTGAATTCGAGCTCGACTCGGCCAGTTCGAGCTCGATATTGATTGAATTCTAGTCGAGCTTGAATTGATCCGTTCTCGAGCGGCTCGATTCGTTTGCATCCCTAATGCAGCTTTGGATGCGTGCCACATGTACATGATTTGAATTTTAAATTTGAATTCATATTATGTATCATGATCTAAACCTATCTGTGTAATAAAAAAATCTTTATACTGACAATGTATAAAAAAAAAAATTTATCCTTAGAAATAACATGTTCCGCTATTATAAATTATTCGGGAGTTAAGGGGGATTTCCGGTGTTAGATTTTTGAAAAAAGCGTAATTAATTCAGGTAAGTATGCGATTTGCGACAATAATCAATATTCGGTGTAATAATTGTGATCGTGTGCACAGACATAATAAGTTAGTATCATTTAGGTATTGCTAATGAGTGCCTACTTAGTAACCCTTAGAAAAAATTCTTTTGTACAAAGTGTAAAATCTTTTGCAACTATTCCCCTTATTCCAAGTTCCAACCAAGAAACCTCCCCCGCCACGTCACACAGACTAATCTAATCCAGAAGGAGAAGGAGTAGGGCCCAACCTGAACCTGCTTCAAAAAACTCCAGCAGGCTGGGCTTCCACTTCGAAGGGGCGGGCCACACCCAAGTTACTGACCCAAGTAGTGTGTGTCTGCTTTCTCATGCATCTGAAGGCCCAGCCTTTTAACGCTGCAATATCACCTCGGTTCACCACGTGAGAAGCACGTGGGCCCCAACTTCCTCGTCAGGTCATTATACCCTTCATTGATTTCTGTATATTGACGTGTTAAATCACAATGATTTGGCTTTGACTCTAGAAAATCTTAGTGACCTGTGGGACCTCATTCATCACTATGCGTGGGCCCCAAATGGCTTTAATTTCACCGGATCAACGGTTGTGATTGGATTTGATTTTACCCAGAGACTTATCTTCATCTGGCGGCTATTATGCTTGATATTCTTGTATTGTGACGCGTGTAGGGAGGGATCGTAAATTTGGGAATTTGCTTTTGTTTGTCAAAGCTATTTATTTTAAGATTTTTCTAAACAGATGTTTATTGCACATTCGTTAATGTATTTAAATTTTATTTAATTTATCATTTATACACGCTCACTCATTGATAATTATTATTCTTTTTTGAATTTGTATATTTTCTCTAATTAATATTTTATATTTTTAAAAATTTAATATTTAAAATATATTTTAATGAGTGTCAAATTGATATTTGTCAAACAAATCCTTTATTTTATCCACTTGGGGGATGAGAAAAAAGAAACAAATGTTTATGGTTGAATTTTCACATGTGGACTAACTCCAAGTTGTCTTGATCCGCTAGTTGTGCCTTGGCCCTACGGCCTACAGCTTCACGTTTGCACCAAGTAATTTTGAAGTCAAAATTATACTTATTGAGCCTTAGAAATATTTATTTTAACTCGCAGCATATGATAAAATTAGTTGTCGAATGTTTTATTATTAAGCATTAGGGATTGCTCATTTGCAAGTTGCAGCATAAGCTAATGATCATAACAAGGGTTTTGATTGTACTTCTACATGGGGAAGAAGAAAATAATCATTTGGACCTTGGTGCATTTTCCATTAATGATGGTTGAGTGTGCATCATTAATGTTACTTTTATCCTTTTTTAGTTGATTTTTTTTTTCAAATTTTCATTTTAACGGAGAAGGAGGGGTGTTTAAAAAACAGAGATGCAAAATGAGGATTTGAATCCAGAACTTCCCATTTTGATGGTTTCAAACTTCGCTATTAGATCAAAACTTTCTCGATTATGCTTTTGAGTATGGAGTAGGGATGTGCATCGAATTTAAATTCGGTAATTCGGAATTTTTCGGAATTTTGGTGTAAGAATTACCAATCGATTTCGATTTTGAATTCAATTCGGAAATCGGTAAATTCTGAATTCACCGAATTTGGATACCTTTTTTCTCTTTTTTTCTTTTTTGTTAGATGTATTTTTATATAATATAAATTTTATATTACATATATTATAAAAAATATTATTACATATAAATATATTATTAAAATATTATTATATACATAAATATATATTAATATACATATTATAAAATGAAATTGAAATAAAAATATTATTATATATATAAATAAATATTAATAGATATATTATAAAATGAAATTGAAATCGAAAATTCCGATTTCAGTGCCAAATTCCGAATTACCGATTTCGAAATTCCGAATTCAATTCGAATTATTCGAATTCAGTTGGTAAATCGGAATTTTTCGATTTTGCACACCTCTAATATGGAGTGATTCACTATTCCATTCAATTTAGCCGGTAATTACTAGCTCATCTTATCATAAGAAACCACTACCAAAACCTATATTGTTGCAGCTTTCTTCAACTTGTGTAACAATGTACTAACATTTTGTTCAACATTAATAACACGCCTTGTTAAAATGTGGTTAAAATGAACAAATTGCCTTTCAACATCTTTAATTCATTGGACTTCTCCTTTTATCTTCTATCTACCTTTAAAGCCAAAAGAGGTGATTGACTCCAAAACGTGCACGTTTACATTTTACCATTAAAACTTACAACCACAAATTCTCAAGTGGTCCACAGAGAGGATGTAATCACAAGTAATCAACTGCAATTTGCCTGTCTAGAGGAAATTGTGAATTTGGTATGTACTTGCATCATTTTTTTCCCTCCTGTTTTTACATGAAAGTGTGAATTTTCTTGAATAAGAGAATCAAAAAGACAGAAAAAACAGAAGCGTGAAAGCAGTAGCAGTCCTTACTATGCTGCTTCAATAAAATGGGAAAAATTTTCTTGAATAGAGAGCTATCGGTTCTGCTCTTTTTCGGTTTTTATCTCATATGGGTTCTTTTAGTCATAGGGCAGTGGAAAATGCCCAGGTCTTCTGCTCTCGTTTTCTTTTTCTCCTTCAATCATTCGAGGCTTCAACGTCAAAAGTAGGACCATAAATGTACTTCACTGTCAAATGCATTTGCTCTAAAGTCCTGAGTTAAATGATTCCCTCTTGCTATGAGAGCAGAAAAGTTGTTTTTTTCCCCCTTATAAATGTGTCTATATATGGTCAAGTTTTGTTGAAGCTAAGGCTTTTGCTGCTACTACGTTTTACCAAGTTTATTGAAGATTCATTTGGACATATATGAGTGGAAGGGAACTCTGGGTCTGTTTGAATAGAGTAGTGTTATTTGAAATATTATTTGAAATAATTACTGTAACATTTTTTTGTGATGTGATGTATGTGAGATAAAAGGTGATTGGGAATATAAAAAGGTGAATTGGGAAATATTTATGATGCAAAAGAAATATTATTTGGGATAATTTGCTATTCGGTCATTTGCTTAAATATCTTGGGGTCCTTACATTTAGAAAAATTATTGAACCAAATGTCAAAAATGATGAAAATTATACATATATATTCCCTAAAAAAATTATAAAATTGTCACTATCAAATGAAAATTAATGCATCAAACAACATTTTCAAATCAAATTATCCTAACAATAATGAGATATGCTCCAACACTAAACTAAATACAAAAATATTTTACCCTTTAAATGATTGGACCACGGTGATGTCAAAAAGAACCTTTAGTAGGACTAAAGCAGTAAAAAAAAGGGAAACTTGAAAGACCTAAATATCTACTAAAAAAACTTTAAGCATGGACTAAATTGAGATTGTTAAAGTTGTTTAAGGACTAGTTTGGTAATTTACTATTTTATTATATTGTTATGAAAAGGAATATATAGTACATAATCTTCAAAATATATTTCTTGTTTGTTATCACTAAAAAAAATACACAGCATGCAATCATTTTGTTAACAATTGCCACTTAGACATTTCCCAGAAGAAAATTGGTAATTGCACTCTTCACAAGTAGAAGGATATGATTTGGTTATAAAATATTGTTGATTTCTTGCTGCTGAAGTGATCAAGCAACAAACTCATTAATCACTGTTCATTTCCTAGGCCAGGTATGGTTTGGTTGTGCTGCGGCATTGTGATTTTATGAAATTCTACATATTATTACTAGGATTATTCAATTATGTGTTCTAAGGGCAAAAAATAAGAGAGAATCTTGATATTTAGTTGTTTATAAAATTTAAATTTTTTTTCGTTAAAATTTCCTCAATTCAAGGGATGAATGATAAAGTTTAAATTTTATAGTGGACTCACTCCCTATGTTTTGTGGAAAAAAATTTATTTATTTTCCCATTTAGGAATGTGGTATCTTGAACCGTATTCATCACAATTTTAAAGTGTATTTTATCCTAACAAATCTCATTGTCACTAATTCACAGAAAGGAAAAATAACAAAATGTTGTGAAACTAAGAAAATAAATCATAATTTTCGCAAAATCCATCTTCAAATTTATCTCATTCATTTTTCTCACACAATTTTCATAAAATCACAAAGGTTGATAAAAGTAGTTGAAATTATAAGTTTTGTCTGAGGGTAAATAACAAAAAAGCCCTTTGTGATAAGCCTAATATACAGAAAAACCCCCCATGCTTTCAAAATGTACAAAACGACACCTCATGTTTTAAACTAAATTGTAAAGGTGACGGAATCTGTTAAAATTAATGGAAATGACTTATTGGAACCTAAAATTTTTTTTTTATACCTAATTTTTAACAAATATACATGTTCTACCCTTTAGCCCACAATTCTCTCTCTCTGGAGAGCGAAACAAATGATTTTGTTGATATGTCTTTTGCTTAGTTATATCAAGGCATTTTTGTCATTTCATCTGTCCCAGTTAAATTTAATGGATTCTGTCACTTTACAATTTAGTTCAAAACATGAGGTGTCGTTTTGTACGTTTAAAAACTATGCGAAGCTTTTTTGTATATTAACTTTATCACAGGGATTTTTTATTTTTTATTTTTCACCCTTTGTCCAATGAACTCGAGTATAAATCCCATAAATGCCATCTTAGAACTACACCATCACTCTCCTTGGTGTTTTCCTTTGCTTTTAAGATAATAAAGATTCTTCTATTTTGTGCTTTAAAGACACAGGCTTAAGCATAAAAAAGCAGACCCAATATTTAGTTATCTGTAAAAGTTTAATTTGTTTTGCTAAAGCTTCTTTAATTTAAGGATAAATGATAATGTTTAAAATTTACCGTAAATCCATCCCTATATTTTGTATGCTTATTCTGTACCTTAGACAACATAATAGAGAAAAAAAAACACATAATAATATACTACTACTATACTATCAATTGAATATTGGCATAATGTCGGCTTATGGGAATTTGAGAATACACTATTGATTGTTCCGTTACATTAGAATGTGAAATGATTCTACATCCTCGTGCATGTAACACAAACAAAATCAATACGTTTGAATAAACAACGCCACAGGTAACTTGAGAATGGAGAGAGCGCTAGCAATTGTCTCAATCTTAACCCTACACGGGAACCAGAGATTTGATGTGTTTATATATATCATTATATATAGCAGTAGTAGTACCATTCATAAATTGTCTTTGGTATTAGCTTTTCTCTTCTTGTTATCTACCACAAAGACAAACAATAAAGTATAAACAACTTTGTTTATCCATACACATGCAGTGGTTAGTGTGCTGCTGATCTTTCCCCTCGCATATGAAAACAAACACGAACAAAAATTAAAGGAACAGAAGGGGAATTGCCCGGACATGGTTTCTTGATTAATATACATTCAACTTTCGAGGAGTTATAAAGCTTGGAACAGGTTCTAAGTACAGTATCTCGTGTTTCTATGGACACACGTGAGGCCCACTCTAGCATCTTGCATGCAATACAACAAGAAGATTTTGGAGGATCAAAATTGGGAGGATCGCAAATTTTAAAGTTTTGCACAAATCCTTAAAACTTGTTCGATATTTGGGCTTAGCAACTTGATGATATTTTACGGGGATATCATAAATGGAAACCATATGCTGTTTTAATTTCCGGGTTAATTCCACTTTGTCCCCCCAAATTTTGGACGATTACCCACTTTAGTCCCTAAACTTCAAAATGAGACACTTAAGTCCCTAAAACTTATAAATTGGGACACTTAAGTTCCTAAACTTATAAAATGGGACACTTAAATCCGTAAACCCTTATAAAATGGGACACTTTGACCACCACGGCATTCAGGATTCTGTTAACAATTTTCCTTAATTGGGAAGTATTTATAAGTTTAGGGATTTAAGTGTCCCATTTTGAAGTTTAGGGACTAAAGTGGGTAATCGTCCAAAGTTTGGGGGGGCAAAGTGGAATTAACCCTTAATTTCAAGACTGAATATATATAGTCATTATTGTTTAAAAAAAAGAAAAGAAAAACTAACTATATTCATGTAATCGAACCAAGAAACTGAAACTAAGAATTGATTCTTGTGAATAATTTTTCTGCTCCGTAAATCTCTTTGCCTCAAAGTCCAAATTGGACTCTTGTGCTAACGAAGGGAGCCCTCTTCAGGTTTCAATCACCACCAGCAATCCACTTGCTTTTCGAAATGATTATTTGCACCAATATATGTTAAATAAAGTTTGAGAAGCATAGTGATTTCAGGTTTCATCATTTGATATCATTTGCTAGTTTTTGTTCTGACTGAGTCGTCACATTTGGAGACACTACTGTTAATCCATTACAATTACATATCTTCCTACAAATTTTGCCAAACCTTTAGCAGATGGAATTTGCATAGAGTTGGACAAAATGCAACTACATGGTAAAAATGAAAGAATAAAGTCGTGAAATACAACCATGGAGTAAAAAGATTTTATGCATGCTTGAATTAGTAGGTGGCCGAAATTGTCACCTATGCCCATATCAAGGTCAGCCATTAAACTTCGGCCCTATTTGGCACTTGAGTTTTTGTCAAGTTTGTCTGTTACAAGTTTTTAAAAAACTTTAATTACAGTAATCTCAAAAAATTTCTTAAAATTTTTAAACTATACATTTCAAAATATTCAAAAATTTACACACTTCAAAAATTTTTTTAAATACTTCCACAGTAAGTTACAGTAAAGTTTTAGACAAACACCCAAAAAACTTACTTGTCAAACGGGCCTTCGTTTGTAACAGGACACTGCACTTGTAAGTTGAAGGCCAAAGTCCTTGGATCCAATGATCCAAGAGGCCAGATGGACTGGTCTAGGTAATGAAACAGCCAAAGCCGAACATTTATAGTAGACAAAGGTGTAGGAAGCAATTAAGTGGGGTAGAACTTTTGGGCAGAATAAGATTTCTGTGCTCCATATATTTTCAAATAATGGTAAACATACTCTGAAACTAAGCCATATCTAAACACCATCTAGTTGATGAAGAGCCTTAAGAGCAAGTACATCAAAATCTCGAGTTCCCTTAACCAAAGTAGATCAGTTCCTAAGCAAATAGTTACTTTCTAGCAAAGCAGTTGAATTTTAACATCCTCCATGAACCAAAATAGCCCTTCCCTTAATAGGCTTAAAGTTGCTGCTTATTAGTTTCATTTGATTGCTTGATTATCTACACCGGAAACATTGAATCGAAGACGTCATAATCCATTTATCTCCAAAGCAAAGTATTTGGCACATTATCGGCATTGCCGAGTGACACCCAAAGATCAATTGGGCTTGACAAGCCAGAAGTGCGCAACACTTTCTGTCTATCTCCATGACAAAGGATTCCACTAGAAAACAACGTCATGGGCTTCAAGCCTAGGTCTCTAATTAATAGACGGTTTGATAATATGCATGGATAACCAAACATTGAAGGAAAATCAGGAAAAGAAGAGAAAATTTGGATTGTAGGTACAATATATATATACAACCTATAAATTCTTTCTTTTTTTTTCTGTCGAACCTATAAATTCTTTCAGTTTCACAAAATTTGATACATTCATGAAGCTATGTAAAATATACGTGTAACCCCACTTGCCTGCTACTACTAAACTATGAACCTTTTGGCACCACAAAACTTTACAGAGCTCAACTTGCATCTGTTCGTGTTAGGTAAGTCTGTCTGCTATAGGAAGCACCAAATCGAGCCCTGGAGTGTGGTAAACTATTGTGCATATATTGCACAGAGCATATGTGCTCGTTGATCCTGCTGTCTTACAACTATGAAGAGACTTCGGGTTGAGGAGCTATACAGTTTCATCAAAAGAATTGTATTAGCCTGCGATAGAAAGGAGAAAAATCAGCTCCCCCTACTAATCAACTCAACGATGATTCACTTTAAAAAGCTCAAGTTCATAATTGTACAAAAATAAGCATTTCAAGATTTTGATGTTTTGGATTGTTAAGCACGAGTAAGTACTTAGGATACGTCGGAGAGTGAAACAAACAATAGCAGATATTATTATTTTAAGATAAACTTAGCCAAGGATAAAGGTAATTTACCTGATTTTACAGCATATGGAGGTCAAACAGATTATGAGTTAGCTATTGCCATGGCTGGGACAATGAGACAGTAGGTGTTGATGCATTTAGACCTTGTTTACCATGTATAGCAGACTTAAGCACGTTATACTGTTCGTTCACAGAATCATACAATGCCTGCGTATAAGCTGCCTTATTCTGCAATAACAATAAGATGATCTGTTATAAAAAATTCAAAAATTGGGAGTGCTAAACTGACATAACATAGGATCCAGAGAATATCTGAACCTCAGGATTCTACTCAAATATTAGAAAACGAGATCAAGTGAAATCATGCATTGCGGTGAAAGAATTACATAATAGCCATTGAGACCCCCTTTATCATCTCGCTTTCTGTTCTGCTCTAAGTTCTATGCTCCTAAGACTTTTCCTTTCCAGTAGATAGTCATGCCAAGTTAAGATGGAAAATATTGCAGTGCTCACTCTAATGCATGATTTAGAATATGTACAAGTTTTTCTTAAAAACAGTTATTGACTTACAAGGTCTGAGGTATTGGAGAAGAAATGCGGGATAAATATGAAGACTGTTATTTTGCCTTAATGAAGTGCAAAGAGAGAGAGAGAGAGAGAGAGAGAGAGAGAGAGAGAGAGAGAGAGAGATCAATTTCCAAACAGACCAGTCTGAAGGATACAAGAGAGACTGTGTCTATGCAGTGCATTTAAATTTCTTATATTCGTATCTGACTAAACATAAAATCTACAAGCAAACTCATTTGACAGACACAAATTACCAAAAGAAAAGGCTGGCAGTTAAGATTTAAGCTAAAAACGAAACATGGCAAACAAACGTCCAGGGACAAACAGAATTCAACTGACCTAATGAACTTCAGTCATACTTGATGCAACTAACCTTTTCAGGGTCTTCCAAGGAAGCAGCATGGAAACCGATTTCTGGTGCCACTGACAATCCAACCCCATGGAATGATATCATTCTTTTCTCCCCAATTTCTTTTTCCACCTGCAAAAAGAAACTTTAAGTCAGATGAAATCATCAACAACAAAATATCAAATGCAAAATAAAAAGTTACCTTTGGTGGAGGGGGCATGATATCATGACATAATATTGCCAAGGGATATATGTGACCAGGAACACCAGCATGTTCCACAAGCCTTCTCATGTTGTCCACTGAGGAAACGTCAAAGGGTGCCTAAAAAGTGACATGTAACTATTAGACAAGTGTGATTGGAAGAAGCTGGTGCAGATGACTCAGGTTATTGTAGGTTGGAATTTGTTTAATGAAAGCACGCAGGATGAGGATGAAATGTAAAAATTGCAAAGCATGATTGCTTTTCCCTCTTTTCAATATATTCATATTTGAGCTTAATTTTGTACATAGTTGGTCCTTGATTACATAAAGAGTAAAAAGAAAACCTATACAACTCTTGACAAAGACCTTCAAGGGAAGTAATGCCAAAATGAAAAACCAATTACAACTCTTACACAAGACAATTGTTTGATAACTCATAGAAAGTATAAATCATGAGAGATAACCAGGGTTAAACGTCATTAAATATGGTTGGGATATATTTATGTCAAATAAATAGTTGAAATCAACTGTTAGAAGCATTGCCAATGAGATTGTCAATAAAGAAATTAATAGCAAACAAAAACCAAAAAAACTTGACGAAAATACCTTTTCTGCAGAAACTTTGCTAAGAAGCTATATATGCTTCTGGTGTGTCACTTAGTCAACTTAACAAACTATTTAAATATGCGTGATGATAACACCGATATCCTAGTTCTTCTTCTCTATGGGGACATACACAAAAGTATATTAATCAAGGATATCAAATCTTCTTTTTACACCGGCAAGTTGGTTTTTAATGCAAAGACTTCATTCCAAGTAACTTGAGTTTTTTATATCACTAAGTGGTAGGGTTCAGAAACCAAGTATACCCTCATGAATTGACTCTTCCAAATGACTTTACCAACAAGCAGTTTATCAAGTCTACAGGAATCCCTTGGAGGTGTCAAGTTTCAAGTCAAAAGTAAATGAGTGATGGAATCTCCTTACTGGATACCACTCTCCTGAAACAGGGTCTGGGCGGTCCCTGCCACCACTTGGTGCAATCCAGATTATTGTTGATCCACCCCTGGGATCAAATAAAGTTAGTCTTTGTGTAGACTTAGTGCTACATTAAGAAATCAGAATTAGGCCTAACTGTGCAAAGGAACTAAGAAATTAAAAGTGCAATTACCAAAGTGAGAAGAGAAAAATTTCCGGGGCAAAACAAATGAAGTCAATACTACTAATTGTATATCAGGATAAAGAAGCTCAGAATAGTTTCAGATTTTGCCTCCTAAAGGTCCAGAACTGGTGAAACTACAGTCAAATGATTTTAAGTGGAAACATAAGGTCCAATGATTGACATTAGAACGTGGTTGTGATATACAACAATAGAAAAGCTTAAGCTTTGAAATTCTTTAACGTCATTAGAACTTCAAAAACAAACTATTGATGTTCAGTCCAAGGCTAAGATAGTGTAATCTGCATGCCCAGTTCACCTGTTCTAAGATCATAAAATGACCAGAAAGATGTTGCCAGTCCTATATCCGACTGAACTAATCAAAACCAAAATGGCAAAGGGAGCAATTTAAAAGTAGCATATAATACATAAATTTGCTATATACGCAAGATCATTATAGGAATTTAGAACCTGTAGGTTTTAATACTAAACAAATCATTCTATGGAACAAATGCCACATATCTGTACCTTTTTACTTGGTAAACAACTGGCAATTGATGAAGCCAAAAAGAGGATGCTGGGTGTCACTAAACCAATAACGTCACATCTATATTGTTCCACAACAAAGAACAGCCTTACTAGAATAATGGATTAAATACGACAATGGGGAGTCTGAGTTTAAATGGGACACACAATGGTATCATAGCCAAGGCATTTGACAACGTCACATACACTAGGAAGATGGACAATTGACAACTGGACTTAAAGATTAAAGACAACTTTTAAATGAATTTGGAACTTCACATAATTCAGACAATTGCTTCTTAACGAATAAGCCAGTATACCTCAGAAGCAAAGCCATATCTTTTAAGCTTTTTGTGTTTGCTCTACGTTTCATCTCAACCAGCTCAGGATCATCATTCATGTGCTTTTTTGAATAAACACATAACAGATTCCTGAAATGTAGAAAGCCAACCAACTTTAAATCATTTCAGAAGGAACAAGCACATTTATCAATACAAGCTTCTTTAAAGTAAATATAAATTCACCTTCCCATGCTAAAGGGCTTGCAAAGAGGATCAGTAATAACTCTATCCCCAGCCACATAGATCTGTGATGCACCATAGAAACGTTGGTTTTAACAGATTACTCATAGCAGATATGAACAGGCTTTTACTTTTAGTCTCAGATTATAGATAGATTATTTCACCATGTTCTCAGCAAGATTAGGATTTGTTGATTCCAGCAGCAATGCAATAACAGCTGGATCTGCTTCAGTCTGGTGGTTAGACATCAAGACAATGTTGTCACCCTGAAAATGCAATCCAAAATACAGAATTTTTATTTTTATTTAGGACAGAAAGCTGCAGAATACTATTTATCATATAATTAAGTAATTTCAAACAGATAAATAATGATCAAATACGTTCTTAGTTACACGTCCACAAAAAACACAGGCCAAAGAAAGGTTAAGGGAGATAAGGCTACAGCACTCCAACTTTAGGTTAAGCAGCCATCTCCTGCACTTAATCTCAAACCAGGTCAAAAAACAAAAGGGGAAAAAAACGGCAAATAGAACCTTGTTCCCCAACCCCATGTTAATATGATATCTCAACCATTAGCAAACAAGAACATGTAAACTATGAATGATTCCCATCCAGCTTTTTTAAGCCAGCAATTTTACAACCTAACTTTTCAATGGTCAGACTTGTGCTTGGGCACAGGTAGCATCATCCAGTAATGTTGTAATTTTTCATTCTATATCAACAAATCAAAATGAACTACAGAATCAAAAGTAAAAGCAGTATCTAAAGCCCCCCAAAACAAAAATATTACTTCATCCCAAATTTTTCGTCGTGTCTAGAGAATCATTTTTTTTTTCAACAGTACTGAAATGTTGCTTTGTTTTCTATACTTACCCTTCAGAACATTGTAAGAAATGCCCTAGGTTGAATGAATTTCCTGTGTTAATTAACAAGCTACCAATGAACCAAGCGTAGTTGCACACTCGACTGATATTAGAGCTAGTGTAATTCGTGGGGACCATGAGCATTCCATGCAATTCTTTATCAGATCACCATCAGATGAAAAGGAATGCACGGAAACACACTCCTTTTGCCATCACATGTTCCAAGCTGGTGAGTTTCATGCACAATTTCTTAGCAAAAGTCAAAAGAATTATGATGGGCCAGCAGCTCATTTTAAATGAAGGGTAGGAATGGAAATTAGATGAGAAATTTTTATCATATTATAGAGTGGCTGTATTTGGACAGACCAAAATAGAAAGTATGACACCTTAGTGGGATGGAGGGAGAAACAGTTACACTCTTACCAAGTACTTTTACAATTTCTCTCCAAAAACAATCTATTCTGTTATATCTTTTTTTTTCTTTTTATCATCTTATTTTTCATGGAAAGTTTCTTCTACTGTTTCTCCTACATGTTACTCTTATGCTACAGTTGGGTGAAATGTAAAAGAGAAGGACGGAAAGTAAAGCTAGATCTAAATGCTCAACTTTCCTTCTATTGCAAGCAAGGAAACTCGAGAAAATATGGAATTTCATTTTCACTGCTTTCCAATTATTTTAACTCTTTAACAGTTATGGATCCAACTGAGGGATGACAATCAGAAGCATAAAGAATGAAAAATGCACACACAAGCACCCATACACAAACCAGAGAGAGAGAGAGAGAGAGATCTGGAGACATGAAGTGACTCTAAAGCTGGAATTTGAATAATAAATCCTCACCAACCATGAAAAGGAGGAAAAATAAAAAGCAAATGCACCTGAAGAAGCTTGTCTCCAATTTCATTGAAAAGAGAAATGTTTCCAACATAAGAGTTCCTGTAAAGCGATAAATTAGTGATTTTGCTTATTCCATGGACCTCTAAAAAAAAGAAAAAAAATGAATAAGGTGACAGAGACTTCATACGAGTCCTAGAAATAAATCAGAATTATATAGGAAACTGTACAACTGAGGGTTATTGCAGAAGAGGAAACCGCACAAGATATGTGACTTGGCAATTAATCTTGAAAATTGACAACTCAACAAATAAGATACTTGCTAAAGAGACCAATAACCAAACAGGATCAACTATCATCTTTCACCTAGAGGGAATAGACAAAGTGTCCTTCCAAAAAAAAAAAAAAGTTGAATCTTGTTAGTCCTTAAATATCCACTTTGAACTAGCCTCCACCTCCTTTTTTCTAGCACTTAGCCTATGCCATCTCCTATCAGTAACTGATCTATCAGATCAAAGCTCCTGTTCAAAACATATGCACTAGATATTCATGATTACAAATATAACTTTTTACCCAATCCCACACAACCACACAATCACTTTTTCAACCACTGAACAAAAATCATGTCTACTTCTTTTTCTTTCTTTATGAAGGATGCTTTACGGTTTCCATTACTGAAAAAGCCAAGCAAAAAGGCAGCAGGAACTGTTACACAAATAAATTAAATAAATGATTTTTTTTGGCAGGCTATTGTTGTTGTTGTTATGCAGGGAAGGTGGGTTTTAAAAGCTGGGAGGGGGAAAGGAGAAAACTAAATGCCTGTTTCTTTATCTTCTTTTGAAAATTTCTTTTCTTGTTTTACCTTTACTCTTAAGCAATCTTTTCCTATGTAGCTTTCTTATGGAGATGAGCAGGATAAAATGGCCGTAAAATACATATGAAAATATAGCATTTGTAGGTTAAAATCTTTGTGATAAAAACTTAAGCCCTCATTCTTCCAGAAAAGAAGGCTGAAAGGAAATATGTAAGATAACTGAAAAACAAAATGATATTCCAATTTGACAGAAGGTAATGGCTGAGATGCCAATAAATCTCCCTATGTACTGTTTCTTGCTTCCCCTCAATGAACCCACTAAACAAAAGCTTGCTTGATCTGCTGACAGAAAAGCTTGACACGAATCTGACATACCATCTCCTCCTTAAGAGAAAGATCTAAAGCTCTCAGATGGAAGGATCTTACATCCTTCTGACCCAAACTCGAAAGCCACTCCCGTCATGGAAATCATCTACCAACTCATCTAATACGCAATACCAATGTCTAACAACTAGTGCTTTTCTCTCTTGCTTACTGGTAAATGCTCTCGATCTCACCTCACGTTGTCAAGTGTTATTGACCAAACCAGGTGATAACTAACTGACCTCAGTGTTTACATATGCCTACATGTACCTTCTTATCCTTACCATAACAGCCCCAAAGGAGAGAAGGGGGGGGGGGACACATTAGGAATCATATAAGTAATCAGCCATGGAATATGAAGAGACGACAAGCAATGAAAGCTCAGTTTGTTTCATGTACCACACTTTATCTCAAAGTTTGATGTCAAGTGGGATTACAAGGAATTATCCAGTTAAAGGGGGAAAAAAAAAAAAAAAGGTAACCAGCCAGGTCACTTGGTTGAGATGAAGTTATACAAGAGATTACAGGCATCCAACTGCATACTCAATTCAGATAACAGTTTATTCTCAGAGCTATTTCAAAAGTTGGACAAAATCTAGCATAAAGCAAAAAAAAACTTACAAACACAAAGCATATGGCTAAAGACTTAAAAAAGAGAAAGGAAGAAAGAAAGAAAAATAAGCCCGCAAGTTAAGAATTTCAAAGTTTTAACCCCAGTTGCTGGTAGTCATTTGCAGACAGAAAGCATTAAAAAAGCAAATTTGACCTAAACTGGGGTACACCAGCTATGGGACTTGAATTTCAGGCTGCAGTCAAATTTTATTTGGCATAGCCTAAGCACATTTCCATCTATGGAGATTTTTCCTAACCCAACAAAGAGAAGTACAGCCACTCTACTCACTCCTGAATTACAGTAAACCAGACATCCTCAGTAAAATGACAAATAAAAGAAATAAAAGACTCGCCTGAAGTCAATCAAGGGGCGGATATAATTTTGACCAAACATGTAGTAGTCAAAAGGTTCTCGAATAGCTTTGTGATAAGATGAAAAATCAAAAGGATCCTGAAAGTGGATGCCAATCAACAATTATAACAAGGAAATCCTAAAATTGCAAATAGTACAGCATTAGATGATACCGTTCTTACCTTGACATCCATGAAGATGCGATCAAATGCCAAAGCCATATTAGATAATACAATCTCACGAGCTTTGGGATCTCCACTTTGGTAAACCTGGAGTGAAAGTATCATATATGAATCACGAAATAGCAAACATTCGAGATAGTTATGAACCAAACAAAAGAAAAGCACAAGACTATACTTGAATAGACTGTACTTAAAGGATAGTCAGCATGGTTCACCACCATTTTCCACTCAATATTGCACAAAATCAAATTAAGCATAAACAAAATTGTTATCAATGTAAAAGGTGTGCATGCACTTAAATTTAGAAACATTACAGATATTATTGGAAAAAATAGCCAGTCTTTGAAGAACTCATACTACCATTGATTGCTAATTTGCCAGGAAAAAGAGAGTTTTCACTAATGAAGCAGTATAAGAATGTCGCAAATAGTATCCCATTCAAGTTATCCAACATTTATGTCCATATAATGATTAGAAAACAAGATTGTTCAAGGGAAAAATAATGCCATAATCTCATGCAATGCTTGTAAGAACATCAATGTATATATTTGACATGAAATCAGACGTAGGTAGAACTGCCTAGAAATCAAGTAATCGAAGTTTCACAGGATACAATGTGGAATGCCTTGAAAGACATCATTTAAATCAAGAAACAGCCCTACAACCAGGCAAATGAGCCCAAAAATGAAATGATAAATTGCTTTCCAAGACTTGGAGTTATTCTAATCTCATATAAACCATTTTGGATCATATGCTTTAAAGTTGTTGTAGATTAACATCACAAGTATCCAGAAATGGAGAAATATCAACAACCAACAGTGAAGAAAAAAGTCAGCTGGATTGAACACCTTCACAAATGTGCAACGAGTAAAAAGTATCATAGAAACCATTGTCATATTTGACAAAATATTCTACACCCAAATGAAAGATCAAATTGCAAGTACAAGAAGATGAATTTACAGCATTCCGGTAGTTCTGATACAACTCCTCCATGCCTTGAGTAACATTCAGAGGCAACCTTCCAGATTCTGCTGCTTTTCTAATCCCAGAAAGTAGATCTGTAAAGCAAGAAATGGAAGAAAGTTCAGCATGAACCACTATTGTACAAAAGCATTTTCACTCTCAACTTCTATTACTCTGACAGGTAAATACCAGGAAAACATCAGATAACGCCAACCATAGTTCCAGTGTAAAATCACGGGTTTCCATAGTTGCAATCTAATATCAAAGGTTTCATTTTTGAGGTAGGAGAATCAGGCCATTACAATACGACACCCCCCCCCCCCAAAAAAAAAACCCCATCATGGCCATGGGGGGAAACAATATACAGCATTTATGATAAATTGATGTAATTATTTTCAGTTGTAAATAGTAAATGCCCTTGTCAATTTCAGCTATGACTCACATTTTGGCAAAAAGCATTAGTTTTAGGGAGGCTGTATTGAATCCAAGATGATTCCATTGCTATAACACACTTCGTGTAAAGCAGCTGCATCAGTTGCTTACATTTATGCTTCATGAATAAACCACAACTCCTTACAGGTAAAGCATGTATGGAAGTACTTTGGATGTTTAACAATGTTTTCAGCCTTAAATAAGTGTTTCAAAGGAATGCGCTTTAACTAGTTTCGTCTTTCCTTACTGTTATACCCATTCTACTGAAGTAAAAACTTTTGACATCTTATAAAACAAAATTATATAGCTCATCCTGTATCCAAATCTATTGTAGTTAGACTTTGGATATGCAAAATCTGATCCCATGGTTAAATGCAACTATACAACAGTATGCAATTTGAGACATTAGTGAATCTTCTTTCCCCTTGCTACTATATGAAGCTATCATCTTGCCATACAACAGCCAATGTTTCATGCCACCTTTGCATACTCTCAAGAATATGAAGCAGTTGGCAACTCATTCGTCTAGAGTTATCTCACCCCACGCATTTTTCATCCAAACTGGGTATGGTGATGGGAACTAAGTTCAAGATACAGAAAAGGACAGCCCCTTCCTACTTTCTTGGGTGGCAGAAGAAGTGCAAGGTGGCAGATTATGCAGAAAGTCACGAATAATGCAGAATTTGCATGCAGAAAAACAACACATAAATTGTAGATTAGGCATATCTGTTTACTGTAGAACTCCTACTTTTTAATTTTGCTGGAAAAACAATAGCAAAACTTACAAATTTCATTAGGCCAAAAAAAAAAAAAACGAATACGGTAAAGCTTCTCTTGATCTGAAAAATACCCACACATGATCATAGCTGAAATCTTCTTCACATAGGAAAGAATAAAGAAATTGAAATAAGAACCCCATGTAAAAACTTTAAATACATTCTGAAAGCAATGGCTATGGTCATCATTGTACTTTAAAATTTTTTGGACTAGAAGATTGAAAAAGAAAAATAGAACCCTTATAACAAGTAGAGTATCAACCAGAAACAAAATGGAAAAAAAACAAGAATAGTTGAGTATTATATTTCTCAGTCCTAACAAACTGCCACGTGACATAGAAGGGCACAGAACACTGTCTTCCACTAATTGACTACGGACAACTATCCAACGTAACTTAGATGTCTCAAAACTGCAAGCCCTGGGTATTATTACAGCACCATTCAGTCCAAATTCATAAAGCATCTTGATTAGAATGAAGGAAAAACTGCAGCTCATCAAGAATTTACAAGAAATCAGCACGAACAACAAATTAAGAGCCAGGATACCTCTAGACCGTCATAGCAACCAAACATGGGATCATTCAACTACAAAGGCAAAGGAAAAAAAAAAGAAACTCAAACAAACATATTTACAAACACATTTACGAAGAAATGTAACGTCATGTGCACAATGCATACAACCAAAACTGAATTTTTAGCAAATTGTAAAAATTCAATACCTGCAATCAATCATTTCCACTTTCAACGATAAAAATTTTAAAATGTACAAGAAACACATTATACCTATAGGAAGTGGCTAAACTTGATAATTACACATGCAAGAGTGAGTTCGTGTGTTTCACACACACACATCTTTATTTTATTTATTTGAATTATGTATCTCGTGATATACACAGCAACTGAAATACAAGCAACGTATTCGCTGGTATAAGCAGGTGCACATACAAATTAAGTTCGTCAACACACGAATTAGATTGATTAACAAATTACACATATGTAAATTTGTTAATATATATGCAGATAAATGCATTAAGACACTCACGCAGGAAGAATAAAAAAAAAAGAAAGAGCGAAAGTGTATGGACCAGAAGCGGACCTTCTTCAGTTCGGAAATCCACGAAATTCAGCGAGAGCGAGAGCTCCGAGACGGAGCAGCTAGAACTAGAACCGGAAGCAGCCAACGCCTCCGCAGCTGCCGTGGCGGAACCATTCGTCTTATCGCCACCAAAAATCTCCGCCATTCCTCTCACCGACTTAGCCGAAGGGCAGAACTCTACAGAACTGGAAACCTTTACTGAAAAAATTGAAGCTGCTCTCCAACTTGAACAGGCCGGAGAAGAAGCTCGAGCTGCCCCCGCCGCCGCCGCCGCCGCCGAAGTGAAGAGGCTACAAGGAGGAGGAGCAGAGAGGATCACCATGGAGACAGAGTAAAGAGTAGAGATAGAGAGAGTGAGAAAATTTTAGAGAGAGAAGGGAAAAATTATTCCATATAAGAAATAGTGGTTCTTATTGTTGAAAGCTTGATATGGAGGGTGTGGGGTCCGCGTGGGGTCGGAGTAGGATGGTGGGGGAAGGGGAATAATTGGGTAGGGGTGAGTGCGTGGTGATTGATGGTAGACGCACGTGCTTTTTATCTCCCAATAAAGACGTGGAAAAATCCGATGGTGATTGATTTTGAGGGGAGTGGAGCTTGGTGAAGTCTTATCCTGACACGTGGCACTGATGAGAGGAATATAGGTCTGATCGATGTATATCCTCTTTACGCTATCCATTTTCCTTCCATTTCTTTTTCCTGGGAAGAGCAGTAGAGCGCTAGAGCGGTTTTTTCCGTTCTTTATTTTGAAATTTTATGAAGTAGTCCTTTCAGTTTTGGAATTTGCAAATAATATAAAAAACTTTAGTGTGCAATTAATTGTTCAATTGAAAATTATCTGGAAAATCATAAGAAAAGAAGCTAGCACATATATGGAATGATGGATACATTTTGATGACTTCTTTTTCTGTTTTTTGGAATTATGTGTTTGACAAGAAGTTTCAAAGTGGACAAAAAGGTTTGATTAAGTCGCTGAGATTCAATAGATTATGTTGTTTCTATTTAATTCAAGCAAAACTTCGAGAAAATTTTTTCGACCAAAATTAAAACTTTTAAGATCAATTCAAGTTATCAAAGTTTATTATGACTCTTTCGATTCAACTGTGACTATAGTTTTTTTTTTCTAACTTAACACAAAATAGTCCTTAAATCGATTTTAATTGACTAATTTAGTTTAGATTTGATAACGCTTTTCGTTGGTGAGAGTAATTATTTTTTAAGCTTGTGGGGCTCTAAAATACAAAATGTATTTGCTAAGAAGTATATGGGTAAGTCTTAAATAACCACAAATTTGGTAAGCATAAAGTTAAGAAGAAAACAATTAATACTCTTCTTACATTAGTGGCCAAATTATGTGCTGTGTACTTTTGTGATTACAACATTACAAAAGTCTAACATCAATGATGTTAAACTATACTAACTATTTATCTATTTGAGATTGCGTAATTAAGATGGCAATGTGCATAAATCATTGTGTTCAAACAAGTCCTAAAAGATGACGGGAGTAAAGAAGCACAAACAAATCAAGGCCAACTTGACGTTGACTAATTGAGACTTCAGACCAATTTGGGATTGGAGTGTTTTTAGTAGAAAATTACTTTTAGATGTTAAAAGTATTTTTAAAGTGTTTGGTGAACTTTAATCCATAAAATTAGGAGTCGATCTTTTGATGTTAAAAGCACTTTTAGCAAAAACTCAAATTTTGTGCTTTTAGAGTAGTTTTTGTGATTTAAAAAATAAAACACCAAATTTAATCATTTTATCCTATATTATGAACTAAATAAAGAGATAAATTTAATGATTTTATCCTATATTACCACAAATCTTGTTTAGTGATGCTAAATTTGTTAATACTAGCATTTAGTACTATTTATCAAATAATTTACCACATATTGGTTTGTCATTATATCATTTTGGGATCGATCTCACCAAAAAGTTCAATATTTATAAACGCATATTATTATCTAATTATTGAACCATGGCTCTCTTTGGATTAGTGACTTTTTCACAAACAAGTTTTTCCAATACAAATGTTACAATAACACACTCTCAAGAACACCTAATATATGCAAATCTCAAATACAACTAAAAAAATAAATAATTAATGAGAAAAAAACCCATCGCCTCTATCTTTTTTCACCCACCACCATCGGCCCTCTCCTTCCTTCTCTCTTATCCGCCTCCTTTCTCCTCCCTA
The DNA here is from genome assembly GCF_036785885.1 of Coffea arabica. Lineage (NCBI taxonomy): Eukaryota > Viridiplantae > Streptophyta > Magnoliopsida > Gentianales > Rubiaceae > Coffea > Coffea arabica. The sequence goes on along the minus strand of NC_092324.1, from coordinate 4,090,601 downwards.
TCCTTCCTTTTTGCTCCTTCTCATCCCCTTCCCCTACCTCTCCGCTTCCAAGGCCACGATCAGACCAACCTTCTAGTCATAGCTAGAAGTCATGATCTAGTTGCAATTTTTGGCCGCAACTAGAAGGTCAAGTGGCATTTGGCTACAACTAGAAGGTTGTGTGAGAGGAGGGTAGAGGCAAGGGAGGGAAGGGAAGGGTAGGAGGGAGGGCGAGGAAGGAAGAGAGGAGAAGGGAGTGATGAATAGTGATCGCGAGGATGGTAGCTAGTATTATTTTCAATTTTTGAAAAATATATAAAAAATTTTAAATTCTAAAAATATTTCAAAATATATTCTTAAAAACACGCTCAAATTCACCCTCAAATACATCCCAAAAACAACTAATCATTTATAATAAAAGTTTTTCACATATAATTGCTATAATAAAATTTTTGAAAAACATCCCAAAAAACACCTAATTCATACGGAGCCTAAGCTTAGGTTTTAAATACGTTGGATTCATTTTTCCATTTGGCATCCATGAGAAGGGATGTAATTTAGAACCATAATTAATTTTATTGCCCGAAATAAGCAAATTAGCAATAGTTCTAAGTTTATCAAAAAGTAAAATAGGATGTGGAAAAGCATAGAAAAATAAATAATAATTTAATAGTGGTGACGCAGTCTTGATGAGATACGTCTGGAGCAACGTTCCAAAAAGTGATTCTCCGGACAAAAGTGCAAGTTGGTCTGAACACTCGACTCTCAAGTAGGCCTGTCAACGGGCCGGGTCCGGGTCGAAATTCATTATTTCAGATCCGGACTCGGCACACTATATCGGATCCGGATTCGATCCATTTATCTTACGGGTTTTTTACTCTATGTTCCGGATCCGGATCTACCCGAAAAAAAACTAACAAAATTTATAATTCCTAATAAAAATGAAAAAAAAACATATATTTATAAACTAATTTCTAACTAATACAAAAAAATCAAATAAAAAAAGAAATCAAATTAACCTTACTCAAATACATCACCTTAATCAAATTATATTGATTAGGATCCGGGTCCAATTATATTGATTACTCAAATAATCATCCTAATCAAATTATATTAATAAATATATATATTTTAAATTATTAATTCATTTATTTCCGGATCTGGGTCCAATACGGGTCGAAATACTATATTCCGTATCCGACCCATTTTTTGTTTGATAAAACAAATCTGGATCCGGGTCCGAGTAACGGAATTAAATCCCTATCCATACCCGGATAAATTTGACGAATCCGGTCCGGGTCCGGGTCTAGACCCGGACTGTTGACAGCCCTACTCTCAAGTGTCCAAATTATTTTTGTCATACACCAAACCACCGGGAATTAATTTAGATTTAGTTTATAGTAACAACTTATTTAATATTATCCTTGTGATGTCACATATGAACTCTTTCAAAACCTCATATTACATCACCCTAATACTTTTTTTATATAATACATATGAAATAAAAATATATTTATAAAACAAGCAAATAAAATTGTGCAAATAATAAACTATCCAAACAATCCATTGTTACTAATTTATACTTTACAGTATTAACTTTTGTTAATTTGTCGACTTTTCAAGGCTTTCGTGACTTGTGATTTAGGATTTGCATAATAATCCCTGGAAAAAAAAATTCTTTTACAGAAAGCCATCATGAAAAATCAAACTTCAGAAGTGAAACAACAACCCTTCTTAATAGTTTAGTTTATAAAGACTGGAGTTTTTTTTTTTATTTTTTTTATCGTCCATGCCAATTTCTTTAGTTTCCAGATATACGTTCCCTTAGAAAAGGAAAATGCAGCTAATTATCAAGAACTACACATGAATGCTCGGCCCTGGAAAAAACTACTACTACATAGGAACTGTGCGTGTGTGTGTGTTTTTTTTGGGGGGTGAGTGGTTGATAAGGAATTTGGAAGATGGACACTTACCAGCACAATCAGTGATAGAAGCACAACCAGCGAGAGAACCTCAGCCCACGTATTGATCTAGGAAAGATAGTTTATTACAGAGAAATATAGGTTTCAAAGGATAAGGCAGAGTGGATTTGAGGAGAAAGATTGCAACTCGAATTTATATAGGAAATCTTAGGGCTTGAAATCTTGACCAATGAGGTTTCAGAAAATCTGAGGAAGATCAGGTAGGAGCTTAGCGAAGAAGAAATACACAGATAAAATGGGACTCATCATATAAGGCCAGAAAATATTCTTGAGGAGTTAAAATAAAAAAAAAAGAAAAAATCAAGCAAAACGTGGCCCCCTGGTACCATTATCGTGTGGCAATTTGGTCTTCGGATTCTCATCCACGAAACCCATTTGGAAGACTTAGGCGGCGTTTGGTAAAAGGGTTTCGGAATGAGGAATTGAAATAAATTCCATGATTCGTGTTTGGTTCACTACTATCGAAATTGAAATTTTGAAATGATATCTAAAAATTTTAGCATTCCACCATTCCTTAGTAAGTTGGTGGGTTTTGTCCAAAACCCAAGTGTGATTCCAAAATCTTATAATTACATAATATTTAGTATAATTAATATTTATATATATTATATATTTATATTATAATATATACTTATATATAATATATTATAATTATAATATTTTATTATAATATTAGTATATTATATAAATATATATTATAATTATTTAGTTAAATATAATTATAATTATATAATATATATGTATATTTATAAATGTATATTATATGTGCATATAATTATAATATATACATGTATATAATATTAATAAATTATATAATTATAATTATATTTATTATTTTAAATATAATAACTATATTTAATATGTAATATACATTATATTTATATAAAATATTAGTACAGTTAATATTTATATATTATATAGTTATAATTATATATTTATATTATAACATTTGTATAATTATAATTAATTATATATAATATTTAATTTAATTAGTTACAAACTTATAATAATGATATTATTATATTATATACTTATATATTATAATTATTTAGTTAAATATAATTATATATTATATATTATATATTATAAATTTATTAATATTATATAATAATATATTTATAATATATATGTATATTTATAAATGTATATTATATGTGCATATAATTATAATATATACATGTATATAATATTAATAAGTTATATAATTGTAATTATACTTATAATTATTATTTTAAAAATAATAATATATAATAATAACTATATTTAATATGTAATATATATTATATTTATATAAAATATTTGTATAATTAATATTTGTATATATTATATAATTATAATTATATATTTATATTATAACATTTGTATATTTATATTTAATTATATATATAATATTTAATTGTTATTATAATGTATATTAATTTATGTAATATAATTGATATTATCAATTATACTAATAATTATACATGTTTACTAATAGAAATTATTAATTAGTTATACTAAATTTACTAATATATTTATATTAATATATTTAATTAGTGAAAATTTCTTATATCCCATTTACAAAGAGCCAATGACTATCATTTACGATGTAGTTTATAATATATTTATTATATTCCATTCTGAAAGAGCTGACGAACCAACATCAACTATAGTAATGATACACATTCCAGGTACTTGAACCAAACAGATGTATTGGAATGAATGACCTTATTCCAAACCCAGGATATCCAATTTCGAATCCGAATCTGATTCCGATGTGCGAACCAAACGCCACCTAAAAGTTTGAATTCGAGTGAATGGACACATATTTATTGGAATGAAATACTGTTGTTTATTTAAAAAAATTTTTGAGTGAAAAACACATATTTTATTTAAATGCTCAGAGGTCCTCTAACATTTTAATTTGCACATATTGCTAATTACTAGAAAGTCTATAAGTACTTAAATGTGAATGTTGACTGAAAACAAGGTATTTTGGTTTTAACTTTACGTGGCAATTATTTCATTTAAAAGAGTTATCCTATATGATAATCTTTAAATGCAATAAAATGTTTTGATTCCTAATGTCCTCAATTTTGTAGTAGGCTTGTACATGAATAGAATGGAATTGACAAGTTTTAGTTTCCTGTAACCGTTATATTATATTTCCTTTTCTTTGGTCATTTACAACTATGCACACCAATAGTAATTTTTCTTTCTTTGAATCTTATTTTACATAATCGCAACCCTTTTAAAGGATCAATTTTGAATTTTGCAATTAATGCATTGATATCAATTAATGTGGATGCAGTTGAATCTTTAAAAATATATAGAAGTAGTCAATAATAATTCTTTCTTTGAGTTCAAAATATTGCATTCAATTTGTTGAATGTTAATTTTATAATTTGAAAATAAAAATTGGATGATATTTCTATTATTTATGAACTCTATATATTTTTAATACATTTTTACTTTAGTATTTTCAAAAAATACCCATGGATGCCCAAATCCATAAGGGTCTGGATATGAATTTACTTTTTGAGACCCAAAAGGGTCTGGATCTGGATCTGGGTCTAACTAAATTAAATGGGTCTGGATTTGGATCAAAGGGATCCAACCCAAACCCTACCCATTGACATACCTAAATATCTCAGAATCATGTGCTGCAGCTACTGTTGCCATGGAAACACCACGAAATTAATATAAAAAAGTTCTATTGGGCTGCAACAAGTAGTACTATAACATGAATACACAATGATAAATATTTCATCCATAATAAACAATTTGAGAAAATGCCATCCATGCATGAAAAAATTCTTAATAAATATGAGATGTAACACGTTTCCATTTAATATTAAAAAATGATTTAATTCTTATTCAAAAATTAATAGTAATTTTTCTTTCTATGAATCTTATTTTACATAATCGCAACCCTTTTAAAGGATCAATTTTGGATTTTGCAATTATGCATTGATATCAATTAGATTTTGAAAGGGCATTTTGTCTCCATATACCCCTATGAGAAAAAAATCCAATTTAAAACTTTGAACTCCAATTCAAGTTAGAATTTACTAAACACCGAACTCAAACTTAGAATCTTCTGAAAATCTAGTTGGTAGCTTGCCCGACCTGTTTAACTCAATAACAAAAGCAATTGGCCATTATATACTACTCGAAAATAAGAATGAATAGTTTTCAACCCATAATAGGAAGCACGGAAAGTAGAGGAGCGTTTTCTTGTACTACAATGAAATTGCAGAGACAGGAAATAGTTCAGAAATTTCTATATGAAATTGCTAATCTCTTGTCCCAATTATAGTAAACTTCGGATACAATTCATAATTGTAAAGAAACTACTAGTAACGCTTCCAATTTTTTCTTAACTTCCAAGTCTATAAAACCTATATATACTAGTTATAAACCAACATAAACTTTTTTCTACTTCTCTCACATCTCCACGGAACTCAAGATTCTGAGAATTATACAACTTTTCTGTGATCGTTCCTTTTTCCTTCCAAAATTTTGAAAAGGGACATTACAATGCTGCCATATGGAACTCAACCACAGATGGTTAGAACATTTGCTTCAAGTAGGATTCTATGAAGACGTTGATACTTGTAGCGTTCAAACCCATCGGTGGAAAACAGTTTTCTGTAAAACATGTATGGATGGGCCAATTTGTGATAAATGTTGTTGGACAAATTCTCACAAAAATCATGATATTCTGCGGGTACGTTTAGTTTTTATTTCAACATGCATGCATGTGTATTTATTTAATTTTTTTTTTGGGTCTGGTTTGGAATAAACTTTTACTTATCATGTATTAGGTTTGCAAAGCGTCTCATCGAGTAGCTGTACCAAAAGAGGATATAACAAAAGATATGGATGTTGATGGCATTCAGCCCTTCAGAATTAACTTCAAATTGATTTTCTTTTTGCATGAAAAACGTAAAAAGTCAGTGCAAAATTGTCCGAAGTGTCAGATATGTCAAGGATATATCAAGGATCCAACTTATAGGTTTTGTTCAATCGCCTGCAAAGTAAGATTTTTTTTCCCCTTTTCTTTTTTGAGATTTATCTTAGGCCTCAATTGTGTTAAATTTACTTATACATAACTTATGTTCATTTATAGGTTAAATCAGTTCAAGGAATCAATGGCGAAGTTGATCTGCAACCAAGTCATGGCCTAGAAGTCCAGCTTCGTCCAATTAGAAGGCATGGGAGAAAAGGAGTACCTCGTAGATCACCACTCAAATAATGGATAGATATTAAGTTTTTATGGTTATTGAACTCTCTAATTTACATGTATTTAGGCAGATCCACTAAAAAAAATATATATTAGTTGCTAATTTTATCTACTATTTTATTGGTTTCGCCCGTTTAAGCACAGGCAGCTTACTTTAAGTCATATTTTGAGTGCTTATTCTAGTCTGGCTAGTCAAGAAATAATACAAATTGCCTTAAATTGCCCTTTGGTTTAGAGTTTCAACGAAAAAACCTCCTTGTGATTTTAAAGTGCCTTTTAGCCTCTTATGTGAAATTGCTATATTCAATTTTTTTGGGTTCAAAATTCAAGAACAACGTATACACCATCAGGATAGAAGAAGATGATGAGTTTGTTTGGAAGACGCCATTGTTTGGGTAGGAAGGACTAGACGTTTGCACGTGCAACCTTTTGGGGTGAATTTCATGATTTAGATTTGGCCAAAATTGTGAACTTTGAGAATGTGCATTCCCAATTTCCGGGTTCCAGATTTTAAAGTTTTGATGTAATCGTGAGTTTTACACTAATTCAATGATAATTCATGTTTATATCAAAATTATTCCGGTTTATATCGAAAACTGGACAGAATTGAAATGGGAGAGGTCCCATCTCTCCCAATTTTCATGCGATAGTTGGAGGTCCTTAAAGTGGTTTTCTTCATTCATACGTACACATTGGTAAAATTATTGTTTGTGTGCAATGGCCATGGCGGCCATTAAACATGGTTGGGTACTATTATCACCAACAATTGTTCATGTACCACATTCGAGTAAGATACATGGGGATGTTGGCTTATGAAATTGTTTGAAAGTACGGATTGAGGCAATTGAGGGGCATGGTTGGCTAAGAATGTCATATTCTCACAGCTAGCCTGTTTAGCTATCTTTATTGTTCTCATTTGCATCACAGAAAGCAGTGGCGGATTTAAGGTGGGGCACGGGCCCCACTCCCCCTTTAAATTCCTATAATACTTATACAATTTCGAAGACATGGTAGAGAATATAGTGTTAAATTGGGGAGTGGGGATTTCATCTTTTTTTTTTGTCTTTGCTCACGAGATTGACATGGTCTCCACTCCCCAATTTCCCTTCCCTCCTCTGGTCCTCTATTTCCTCCCCCCCCTAACACAACCGAGAGCCACTCTACCAAGCAACTAGCCACTCTTTCTCTTGATCATCTCATCCAATCATATTATTCACTTTCTTTGTCCCCACTTCCCAATTTACCTTCCCCTCCTCTAGTCCCCCATTTTCCCCCCACAACCGAGAGTCACTCTTCCTTCCACAACCAAGTAGCTAGCTACTCTTTCTCTTGATCACTTCATCCAATCATATCATTCATTTCCTTTGTCCCCATTTCTCAATTTTCCTTCCGTCCTCTGGTCCCCTATTTTTCCCTCACAACCGAGAGCCATTCTTACTTCCATAATCAAGTTAGTAACTCTTTCTCTTAATCACTTCATCCGATTCAGATATTGTAGCAGAATCAGTTGATCTCCTGGGTCCGCCACCATTGCAACTCTTTTCTAAACTTCTTACCAACTTTAGGAGATAATCAAAATCAAGTTCTAAACAATTACTTCTTATTATTATTATTTTGAATTTGTTTGCAAATATATTTCTAGAGCATGAGACTATTACTGTTTTAAAGAAATTTGAAAACTGATTAGTTAATATAATAACTAATAAATGGATTATTTGATAAATATTTTAACTTGTGAAATGGTGTTTTTATGGATTTATAATTTAGTTTTTAGTTGCCTTGATTAGTTTCTTATATTGGAGTTAATGTAATGATGAATAGAGGGCCATTTGACATATATTTTAACTTTCAAATTATTCTTGTATGGATCCTTTTGTCTAATTCACATGATTAGGTTCATATGTTGCGATTAATGATTTGATCTAGTAATGAATAAATAAGTCATTTAATAAATAACTCTAACTTGGGAAATAGTTCTTGGATAGATTTTATTGTCTATTTAATATTTTAATTTGATTAGTATCTTATATATTGATTTTAATTTCTTTAGCTGCGGAGAGATATTTCAAGAGGAAGTCAATGGAAAAAGAGTCATCTAATAAAGAAGAAGCCAAGGATAATGAAAATGCAATAAATGACAATAAAAAAAGACGCTTGGGGATTAATTTAGATGAATTACCTGTAGATCCAGCCCAAAGGAAAAAAATTGGGGATTATCATCCAATCCTTCAAGATGAAATTCGGAGATATTACTTACAAAAGGGACCATGTTAACCTCTTGAGCATGTTTTTCCACAAAGAAATATAGGAAAAAAGATACGTCGATTTGTTCGGGGCTGGTTTGATGATTACAAGAATTGGTTAGAATATAGTCTTGAAAAAGATGCTGCTTGTTGCTTATGCTGTTATCTATATAAACCAGATGTGGGCGAACAATTTGGTGGTGATAGTTTCATTAAGGAAGGATTCACAAATTGGAAAAAAGAAAGGATAGATTTGATGTTCATGTTGGTGGTCCTAATAGCGCACACAATCTGAGTTGGAGTAAATGTCAAAGTTTATTAAATCAAATCAGCACATCAAAGTGGCATTTTTTAAGCAATCAGAGAAAATGAAGGCTGAGTATCGGACTCATTTATTAGCTTCAATAGATTGTGCTAGATTTCTCAAACACCAAGGTTTGGCATTTCATGGTCATGATGAATCTGATATCTTTGAAAATCAGGGAAATTTTCTTGAACTTTTGCACTTCCTTGCAGGTCATAATGATGATATAAAAAAGGTTGTTCTTGAAAATGCCCCTAAAAATCTCAAACTCATTGCTCCAGATATTCAAAAGGATATTTCAAATGCTTTGGCAAGTGAGACTACAAGTATTATTGTAAATGCCATTGGACACAGATTGTTTGCTATTTTATGTGATGAATCTCGTGATGCATCAACAAAGAAGCAATTAACAATTGTTATACGTTACATGGATTCACATGGATATGTGATTGAGTGTTTTCTTGGCATTCTACATGTAAGAGATACTACTGCTCTTTCACTTAAGAAAGCAATTGATGTTTTATTTTCAAAGCATGGTTTGAGCATGTCACAAATCCATGGTCAAGGTTATGATGGTGCTAGTAACATGCGAGGTGAATATAATGGTTTAAAAACTTTGATCATGAAGGAAAATGGTTTTGCATTTTATATTCATTGTTTTGCACATCAGCTTCTGCAAAGAAACATGTCCAAGTCGTCCAAGTCTCTTCTATGTATAATACACTGTCTACCTTAGTGCATGTTCTTGAAGGTTCATCTCAAAGACAAGAAATTCTTAGAGTACAACGACTTAAGAAAGTCGTTGACGATCTAATGACTGGAGAACTTGTGAGTGGTCGGGGCTTAAATCAAGAAACTAGCCTTCAAAGAACTTGTGATACACGTTGGATGTCTATTCTTGCCTTCGAATTCAACTTCATTCCTGGCTTTCCAGATCTGCCAAAGAATTTCCACTGTTAAGGTTATGTGTTCTCTTCTATCCTTTCGCATCTGTACTTCCATTAACATACTCCACCATCTTCTAAAATCAGCAGTGTGCTCCTTAAGTCCATCCCACCGGAGGGATGCCATCCGCCATATCATTTGTGCTTGTTTACACTGAAAGAATATGTGTTCCATTGTTTCACTATTTTCCCCACATAGGTTGCAGATTATATCACCATTTCCTGTTCGTTTATGTACTGCTTCCCTACTTGGCAAGGCTTGGTTCAGGCATTTCCATACAAACAGCTTTTGTTTGTGCTTTATCTTCATCTTCCACAGCTGTTTCCAGACTTTCCCACTACCTCCTTCCCAACTTGTCTCTCCCTTAGCTTTGTGAAAATGTGGGCTTCTCAACAGGATATAGTTGTAAGAAGCAGCTGAAGCCTAATCCAAATTGTCAAGATAAGTGGTTTGGAATTGCAGGAAAATGGAGTGATGAGGGCAAATTAATTCTTATTGTGGTTATGTTCTTTGGACGACTCCTCAAGAAGTTCCACATGGATGGACGCAAAGCCTGGAAACTCCTGTAATCAGAAGCTGTCATCCGTATGTAGAGTACATGTAGGTATCCCATTGAAGGATACTAATTGTAATTAGTAATTACCATGTCGATAAATGCATTGGAAATTACTCTTTCAAATCCAACTTGGCCAAAAAGAAGTTCAATTCAACTTTGTCACATGGTGGATTTGCCTTTTTTTTTGTGATAAACTGAATTGCAAGGGATAATAGAATAAACATGATAATACCGAAAAAAAAGACATGACAATATTATTTTTCCATTTTCAGATTTTTTTGCAAGTAATAAATGAAGCTGTGGTTGTAATAGCATGGTTAGAAAATGCGACTATAGATTCATTGCAGCGAAAGAATATTTTTTTTAGAAGTAATAATAAAGTAATAGTGTAATAGTATAGTTACCAAATGAGGTACAACTTCATTGTTTGTTTGTCTAATTCATTTACCCCTTCTCCACTTCTTCAGCCCTACTCCTCTACAAAAAAAAAAAAAAGAGTCACATTTATTGTTTCATTAGTATTTAAAATTAGTCTCAATTTAGATATATTTTTCCAAAAAATAACACCTATTATTGTTCTTAGTGTCCTCTTTGTATTTAGATAATTTCTTGATTTAAATTCATTTTTCAAGAAATAACACCTAAAAATTGAATTGAGTAATTATTAAAGTTATTAAACCCAGCAAAGGCACCCGGTCTTTGAATCACTGGTTCAATCGTAGGTGAGTGGTTGAACTAGAGGATGACTGAAAGAACATTTAAAAATACAACAAATATATTAATTAATATAGTACATGTAAAGTTTATAAATAAAATGTTTTACATATGAGAGCAATTGCACTATGTAATTCATAGTTCAGATGTATTTAATTTGAATTCAGATAAATAAAATTGAAATTAAATTAAAATTAAAATGATATGGCGGTACATAAAACCGTCAATGTATACAATGATAATATAGGAAAGATTAATCTTTCTTTTTTATGTTATAATTTTTTATTTTTTATTTTTAGGTTCATTAAATTACACATGAATATCAAGTTGAGTTAACCAAATGATCTATCAATTACACCCCCAAAATTTGTAATCAGGTTGATTGGTGGTTTGATTCAAATTGAAATTTGGATTCAGGGATGTAATAATTTCAGTTTTTAAATGTCAAGGACGAAATTGCTTCATTTTAAAAGTGAGGGATGAAAAGAATATTTTTGTGAAATGTGAAGGATGAAACCGATCATTTTCTAAAAAAAAAAAATAAGGTGGCTAAATTCTTCTTAATCCCGGCCCGTACCCATTAGACAAATTCAATAGCAAACACTAGACGTCCACTAGGTCAAAGTGTTCCTGCCTCATTCTATATTCACAACCCAGCTGCAGGCCCAACTTCGATAGTTGAACAGACCAAACTACATCCTTCAAACAAACAGAATCCATCCAAAACATTCAGCCCAATTCCAAAACACCAATAAACTTTGAAACACAGCTATTGTGGTTCCGCAAGGCAAACCGAAAGGAGGAAGAGATATACAATTACTTTAAAAAATATCCGCACCAACCTAACATTCTATCCTGCTTTGAAGATTCCACGCAAGACCATTTCTTCAGAGGAGAAAGTAGACTAATACCTAACTTGACTGATGGGGCTTTAGTTAGGCGACGATAAAGTCTCCAATTTGACTCTCAAACTCTCATTTCTTGGTAAATACTTGTACTAATCTAGATAAGCTTATCAATTCCCGGCTGCCAAAAAAAAAAAAATCCATCTTGATTAGTGCCACGATTCAGATCACCATTCAGAGGGCACTGCCTCCTGCCACTGATAGGATTTGTTTGTTTGTTGGGTTCGAGAATGGTGTGGCCAGCATGACACAATCTCTTTGCTTTATCAGTGCTCTCTTGGCTGATGCTGAAGAAAGGCAAAACCAGGATCGGGCAGTGCAAGAATGGTTGAAGGGTCTGGAGGAAGTTGCTTATGATGCTAACAATGTTTTGGATGAGCTCAACTATGAATCTCTTCGTCACAAGGTGATGGGGTCCCAAAACCAACTCCAAAGAATGGTATGTTGCTTCTTCTTCTGCTCTAACTGTATTGCTTTCCGTTGGAGGATGGCTTCTAAGGTTAGGGAGATCAGACTTAAGTCGAAGGAGATCAATCAAGAAGCCAGTGAATTGGGACTGGTCAGTAGGGCAGTTGCGACAGCTGCCCTCCCTGCTGCTGCTAGAGACACAAGAGGTCAGCAGACCGACTCTGTTGTTGCTTCAATTTTTGGAAGAGCCGATTCAAAGATAGTTGAGATGTTGTTGAGCCCATCTGAGAAGGTTGTTTTTGTTCTTCCAATAATTGGTATGGGAGGTTTGGGAAAAAACAACTGTGGCTAAATCGATATACAACAACAAACAAATTCATGGCATTTTGAGGTAAAGCTGTGGGTTTGTGTATCGAAAAAAGTTTCAATATTAGAGGCTCCGTTTGGATTAGCTGTTTTTGGGTTTGTTTTTCAAAAACACCACTGTAGCATTTTGAATCTGAAAAACAAGTCCGTTTGGATTAGTTGTTTTTTGGGTTGTTTTTCAAAAACTATATGAAAAACTTTTACCGTAGATTTTTTTGGATTATTTTTAGAGGCATTTTTGAAACATATTTTCGAGTATTTTTAGAATATTATAATTTTTATATTTTTATATAAATATACATTTATGCATTTATAATCCATTTATATTTACAAATGTATACATGTATATTATTATAAATGAATAAATTATAAATAAATATTATATAAATGTATAAATGTATAAATGTATAAATTTTATATTTTTATATAAATATGCATTTATGCATTTATAATACATTTATAGATATTTATAAATAAATCTATTTATATATTCATATAAAAATATATAAATGTATTATATTATATATAATACATAATATAAATATATTTATAAATGTATAAGTGTATATTATTATAAATGTATAAATTATAAATGAATATTATAAATATATTATAAATTATAAGTGTATATTATTATAAATGTATAAATTAATATATTATACTATAAATATATATTAATATTATGTAGAAATGTATTTATATAATTAATATAAATGTATATATGTATTGATATTATGTATAAATGTAAAATTAATATTATGTATATTAATATAAATGTATAAATGTATTAATATATATAATACATAATATACATGTATATTTAAATGTATAAGTGTATATTATTAAAAATGTATAAATTATAAATGAATATTATATAAATGTATAAATTAATAAATTATAAATATATATTAATATTATGTAGAAATGTATTAATATAATTAATATAAATGTATACATGTATTAATATTATGAATAAATGTAAAATTAATATTATGTATATTAATACAAATGTATAAATGTATTATATTATATATTATACATAATATAAATGTATATTATAAATATACATAAATATTTATATATTATGTATAAATGTACATTTATATAAATGTATAATATATTATACATTATATTATATATAATTTATATAACATATAATATTTATGTAAATATATTATAAATATATAAAAATATATTATAAATAAAATAAAATATTTATAATATGTATGTATAAATATATAATATTAGAAATGTATATTATATATAATATACATTATTATTAATATAATTTATGTATAATATACATAATTGAAATATACATATTAATATATATTAATATATATTATAAAACAAAATTGAATAAATATATTTATAAATTTATATATAAATAAATGTATTTATATAAATATATAATATTTATTTCAATTGATATAATATATATAATATTATACATAATTGAAATAAATATATTTATATTAATATAATATATATATAATATACATAATTGAAATATACATATTAAAATACATAATTGAAATATACATATTAAAATATATTAAAATATAATTGAAATATACATATTAAAATACATAATTAAAATATACAAATTAAATATACGTAATTGAAATATATTTGGAGTTGTTTTTGATATATTGTTTGGATATGGTGTTTTTGAAGTTGTTTTTGAAATACACATTACTGTAGCATTTGGAATGTGAAAAACAGTTTTTCAATTTTTGGAATGTGAAAAAGCAGACCGACTCTGTTGTTGCTTCAATTTTTGGAAGAGCCGATTCAAAGATAGTTGAGATGTTGTTGAGCCCATCTGAGAAGGTTGTTTTTGTTCTTCCAATAATTGGTATGGGAGGTTTGGGAAAAAACAACTGTGGCTAAATCGATATACAACAACAAACAAATTCATGGCATTTTGAGGTAAAGCTGTGGGTTTGTGTATCGAAAAAAGTTTCAATATTAGAGTTTTTCAAACTCATACTAATGCAATTAAAAGGTAGAAGTGGATGATAGGAATTTCGTCGCTGAAAAAAATTTGAAATCGACTAAAGAAAAAAAGATATTTTTTAGTTCTTGATCATGGTGGGATGACTTTTTCACCACTACGAAGGACTCAATCTAGCCAATGGAAGCTGGTGCCTTATTACCATTCGCTTGAGTCAAGTGGCACATACCGTGTTGGGAGTTCTGGTGATGGATAATGATGCCTATTTCGTAGGAAGACTATCTGATGATGATTGTTGGTCTATTCTAAAGGAAAAAACAACTGCAGGGGAAGAAGTACCAGATGAAATGGAAGTATTTAAGGACAGACTTATAAGAAGATGTCACGGTCTACCATTGGCTGCAAGTGTGAAATTGGAGGTCTGTTACGAATAAAGAGAAAAGAGGATTGGCGATCAATTTTGGAGAATAGGCTTTTGAATTTGAGTGAAGATGAAGATGGTCTGATGCAAATACTTGAATTTTGATTATTTACAAATTTTCATCCATCAAGAAATGTTTTGCATATTGTTCTACATTTCCTGAGGATACTTGAACTTTGGACGGCAGAAGGTTTCCTTCAACCAGATCTCAAAAAATGAAACAGCGATTGAGAAAATTGGAATGAATTATTTGAGAAATTTATTGCAGGGTTCTTTGTTGGAAGAAACAAGAGCTTATTTGCAAACATGTTATAAGATGCAAGATCTACTGCATGACCTTGCCAAATCAATGTCTACTAGTCATTAACTTGGAGACTGGTTTAGTAGACAAAAATACTTAGGTTCGTTACCTTGGAGGATCTCAACTGGAGAACAGGCAGTGAGAGTTTTTGAAAATATATCAACTTCACTTCACCTCAAGTCATTTGTTGAGGTTGCCAAGGAAAATAGTATTGCTCTTGCCATGAAGCTGCAGAGACTTGGTAGATTATCCTTTACCAAAATTTAAGTCTAAAGTTTAAGCCCTACTGCAGTGTCATAGTTTTATGAAAATACTACTATCTGTAGACTGAGCAGAAAGATTTCATATCTGCTTACTAATTTAGGTTAGGAAACAATGACAAAAACATTTCTTCAGCTTTCTGTAAGATTTTGTTGAACAGAAATGTCATGCAATTATGTGGAATTTCTTGTTACCTTTTTGATCTTCTATACATTGTTCCAAGTTTTTCTGGTTTGCAGTGGTATTAGGCTGAAAGCTCATCGGAGACCTCAATGGCCCTTAATTACTGCCTCTACCTATGAACATCCTCTGATTCATTCTCGAACAACACCATGTCTCTAACGGGAGACAAACATATAGGGTGGCACTCTCTTTTGCTTCTTAAGTGTCTGAGATAGCCAAAGCCTGAGATCTACGTTGTGAATGTGGTGCCTTCAAACTGTCAATCAGCTGTAGCTTTTGTGGTCATGATATGTGGTAGTAATTCACTGATTATGGACCTCAGTTTGCTTTCTGTCTCAGACTGCTTGTCTCTCAAATTAGCTGCAGTGAAATGTCAGTCTGTCTTGGGACTGCTCCCGAGTTTGAGTTTTCTGTTTTGCAGTGGCTCTTAAGTCTTAATTACTGCCTCTACCTTTAAATATTCTCCGATTCCTTCTTGAACCACATCATGTTTCAAACTGGATACAAACATATAGGATGTCACTATCTTTTCCTTCTAAGTGTCTCAGATGGCCAAAGCCTGTATATCATCAATGTCGTGCCTTCAAACTCTCAATTAGGTGTAGATTTTGTGGTCATAATACGACGTAGTTTTTTTTTTTCTTTTTTCTTTTTCTTGTTGCTAAGAAAGAGAGATAGATTAATTAGTAAGTAGCGTTTACAGAATGAGGCAAACTGAAGCCTCTACAATCATCCTCTAGGAGTTTCAAAATACAATTAGGGACCAAAGAAAAAGATACAAAATCTTGCTATCATGTTTATTTCAAAATAAACCTTCCATACAACAAGAGCAATTTCTTCCTTTCAAGCACCATTCTCCCTAGCAGCCAAAAATTCGGTTGCCACTCGAGGAAATGCACCGCTCTTAGTCATTTCCTCCGTTACTTTAAATTTTCTCCTTGAACCTTAAACCTTTACTGTGTTCTATGGCTGGGAAAATAAAACATGCAGCCTTGGAGATTGTTGGATGCGGTAAGTTTAAGTTTGAAGAGTGGTGTTATTAGGACAAAATGTTCTTACTTATCAAAAAATACCTTTTAATTGGGAAAACAAGTAAGAACTTACTCATGAAAATATGGAGGAGTTAGAATGTCATATGCCTACTTGCTCAGTTCAGTAATTAGGCATTATAGTCACATTACATATCAAACAAAAATTGTAACAGGCGCAGTCACTTCTAGTCAAAGGGCACGGCACCAGCTTATCCAAGGAAATTCATGATCACCAAATGAAGTACTAGGTTACAGAGAACGAAATCTGCAAAAGCACGCTCTGGTGGTAAATCCTGCAATGTAATAGCCAATTGTCAATTAATGAGATCCAAATTACCAAACTTGTTACAGGAACATCTGATCCTACTGGCACTCTCATCATAATGAACAATGAATGGTATTGGTATTTCTCATACCAATTCTATATCTGTCTCCTTTTTTCACTCAAAATAAGCTTAAACTATTATCTTCGTGTAAGCAGGGAAAAATAGGTCATCCCATATATACATGTTCAAGGTGGGTGTAAAATATTACCAATCGCAACCCTGTGTGTGTGTGTGTAGCTTTTCAGTATGGCCACCACAGATTTGGAACACTCTACTTGATGAAACAACAGAGATCAATGACAGCATATACACAGCACCGAAAAATGCTTACCTTAAATTCCTTATTTTCTTTGTTTACTTGGATGCGAAGGCAAACTGCAGACCAGCAAATCAGCAATAATAACAAGTTAAAACTTGACAAACAATACTAAGTTGCAAACCTTAGACTTTCGTATAATAATAATTACATGCAGATAATATAAAAATCCCCAATTATGCTTACCAGCAAGAACTGCAGTTCCAACGCAAGAAAGGACTCCTGAGAGGAATGAGTTGAAGGGAAATGATCCAACAAGAGCCATGTACACTACCTGATTATCATCCAAAGCATAATGAAATGTTAAAAACATTTTGGCCTAAATACTCACACAAGCACCTATGATAAAGTTTAAATACATTTCCTCAACCACCAAACTAACAATTTTTAATCATTGGTGTTGGCTGAAAATCTTGAAGAATGCTAGTGAATATACAGAGAAGCAACTCTAGTTCAGATGGAACTTATATAGACTTTACTTGTCAAGCCATGAGGATACCACAATGTGGAGAAACACATAATATGTGCCAGTTAGGTTTTCCCAACTACTCCAGCATGTGAGTTTTTTAAATCCAAAGATAGACTCATTTTTTGCCCATTTCTATAAAATGTCCAAAGTTCTTTACAATAATCACATACTCCATCTTTGAGGCCACCATTGCAGTGATGGCTGTATCCCCAAATCAACCAAAATCTAATAGATTAACTTTAAGAGGGACTATCGAACATGTTGGCCTGCTGAAATCAGGAAACCTAAAAATTTTAATCCCTCTTCGCACACCAACTCTTAAACACAACCTTCCTTTGTCAGGGCCTCACACAGGGCCTTTAGTACCAATATAGAGTTATTACATGTCATGGAATACTGGACGCAATTCAGATCCATTATACATCCCTTTGCAATGGACTAGAAGGTAAAACTCAACTCTTATCCACAGACCCCATCCACTCCATTTGCCTCTTCTCCAATCAAAGCTGGAATAAATACAATAATTCTGTAACAGACCATATACAGTTGCTATTAGTTACCTACATCTTTTGACCTTAACCTTCAGCAACCAATAATATTCGACATGCACATTCAACAATCTTTAATGCCTTAAGAATCAATGTACATTTTGCTCACATATAGCAGAGTTCACATATGAAATACAATTTTCATCCCTCAACTCCACAAATGTACAAACTGCATTCCTTAAACTTTATCTACAACAATGCTATCCCCACTTCCTTTACATTCCCAAGCTTAAGCAACAATTCTATAATATGGTAGAATCTGCATACTCAATTAAAGCCTATATTGAACCGATTGCTCCAACTATGCCACACCACTAAGGTCTACTGTGGAAGCTTAAATTCCTAGGACACATTTAAACATTCGAATATCCACAAGTTCGAAATGATCATCGAACTGTCATACGAAACAGCATTTATTCCTAATTATGCCACAGGAACACTCAAACAGATTGAATTAATCAAATAACATAAAATTCAAATAAAACAGTTCAAAATGCCATATTTTGCAGGAAAACAAAAGCTTCAAGCAATCAAACAAGTAGAATTTCATCTCAAACATCACATATTAATTCCATCAAGTTCCTCGGCCAATCGAGTCACATACAGACAGTCCAAAAAAAAATATACAGGTCAACGGAATCTACAAGTTCACTCCACATATTGAGAAGTTATAGACATAAGAATTTGAATGAAGCACCTGAATTAGGGCAGTGGAGACGGCAAAAATGATATAAAGATCGATGATCTGAGAGAAACAAAGGAAATTTCGTTAGGATTTCAAAAACTGCTCCGCTGCATTGATTAATTTGCAAAGAAATCGAGATAGTAAGAGAGGTGGATTGACCTTGAGATTGGTCGGAGTGGCGGCATAAGCAGATCGGAGAGATTGGATAAGAGCCTGAGCGTCCTTCGCCGTCGACGATCTCGCCATTTCTTCACCCACTCTTGCTCTCTCTTAGCCGTCGACTTGCCAGATGTCTAGTCAAGTTAGAGTACAAAAACCCTTAGATAACCCTTGATTCCTAAACAACAGAAATTTTATGATCAGTAGTTAAATTTCTGAAAAGTTTCACAATGGCCTATTAGCTCAGTTGGTTAGAGCGTCGTGCTAATAACGCGAAGGTCGCAGGTTCGAGACCTGCATGGGCCATCGTGTGCTTTTGATTTTGCCATTCTGTCCGGGGTCCACTACTTTTCTAAAGGTCTTCATGCTCTTCCTTTCACAATGGCCTATTAGCTCAGTTGGTTAGAGCGTCGTGCTAATAACGCGAAGGTCGCAGGTTCGAGACCTGCATGGGCCATCCTGTAATTATGATTTTGCCATTTTGTCACGGGCCGCTACTTTTGTAAAGCATCTTCATTCTGTTCTTTTCTATATGTGTTTTTGGAGTAGATTTGGAATACTTCTTGGTCTTCTTTAAATCTTTCCATGATTAATACGTGTTTAGTTCTAAAATTTTGTCCTTTATCAATTTCTTCTTTTGGGAAACATAAGCTGCATCCCCGTCATGGATCAAGCTGCTCGCAAACATGTTGAAAAACACTGGGCTCCAAATCAAGGAGTTAAAGTTTTCCCTCTACTGAAAAAGTTCACCTTCAGTTTGGCATCTGACTATTCAAGATGAAGAGCAAATAAGGAAGTTGGCTGATCCTTTCGATCTTGTTAGCTAGAGACTTCTATCTTTGCCAATTGATTTGCCTGGCTTTGCTTACAATGGTGCAATCAAAGCAGGGAAAGCGTTGCGCAAAGAAGTGATGAAAATCATTAGGCAAAGAAAGGGGGAGGTAATGGAGAACAAAGAGGCAACAGAAAAACGAGACAGTTTGACGCAAATGCTTCTTTTTACAGATGAAGATGGCCAGTTCATGAGTGAAATGGAGATTGAAAACAACATAATATCTCTATTGCTGGCCAGCTACGTATCAACCAGTAATGCAGTTAATTTTTTCTTGATACACCTTGCTGAGCTTCCCCGTATCTATGATGAAGTCTTCAAAGGCAAGAAAACTGATTTCATCAAAGTAGTTCAGACGAATCAATATATCTATGGTGTATATTGATTGTTCATCATAGAAATGATGGCAATTGCAAAGACAAAAGGTCCTGATGAGTTGCTAAATTGGGAGGATATTGAGAAGATGAAGTACTCCTGGAATGTTGCCCGTGAATCTTTTGGTGTAACACCACCTAATCAAGGAGCTTTTAGAGAATCATTGGTGGATTTCACTTATGCAGGTTTCACCATCCCGAAAGGGTGGAAGGTAGAGTAAGAAACCTGGATAAAACATTATGCAGGAAATCTTGAATAGTATCAATTTCTCACGTAAAGCACTTTGCATGAAATATATTATCCATGCCTTCAAATTCTTTTTCCTCCTGATTGACTAGATTGAATAGTAATTTTGGCAGATATTTTGGAATGTAAACACAATACACAAGAATCCCAAGTATTTCCCCGATCCTGAGAAATTTGACCCAACAAGATTTGAGGGGAGCGGACCTGCACCATACACATTCGTGCCCTTTGGAGGAGGACCAAGAATTTGCCCGGAAGGGAATATGCTAAGATGGAGACGCTTGTTTTCATGTATAATGTGGTGAAGAGATTCAAGCTGGAAAAGGCTATCCCAAATGAAAAGATAGCACATCGTGCAAGTTTTGTTCCTGTGAATGATCTCCCACTTCGCCTCCAACCTCATGGAAATTAATCTCCAAGTATCTAATGAGTTGTTTAGTAAAGTATATATTTCAAACTATGTATGTGCAAATCAACAAAAAAAAAAAACTTATTTTGTATCTTCATTGGTCAAGTTAATGGAATTGCATTAGGTAATGTATATATGTATATTCTTGTCTCACATTAAGTAGTTTACTTTCTTTTAACCCTATTCTACGAGTAATTAAATGATAATTTCCTCCCGTCAAAAGTACGTACCATATTACCTGATTATGTTCTTTGTTTCTCAGATTGGAAGCGATTCATTGGCCATAAATCAGTACTTGCTTGATCATTCCAATTAATGGAGGCCTTCATCCTTTTGCCTTTTGTTCTCGTTCCTCTATTGCTGTGTATCTTCCTTTTTTTCCTAATGAAGGGTTGCTCCAACAAGGTGAAACTTCCACCTGGAACATCCGGATGGCTATTGCTGGGAGAGAGTCTAGAATTTAGATTGTTAGGCCCCCAGAAATTCATAAACAATCGCATAAAAAAGTACTCAGAAGACGTATTCGAAACCTCATTATGGGGAGAACAAATGGCAATGTTTTGTGGTGCAGAAGGGAACAAGTTCATCTTCACAAATGACAACAAACTTGTATTCCCATGGTTCCCTAAATCACTATCATTGGTATTATTTGCTGAATTTTTCGAGAATAGCTCAAGGAAATTATCCACTCCAAGGCGTAGATTTCAGTATAACAGTCTCAAGCATGAAGTTTTGAAGCAATACATCCCCGTCATCGATCAAACTGCTCGCGAACATATTGAAAAAGAATGGGCTCCAAATCAAGAGGTCAAAGTACTGCCTCCGATGAAAAAGTACACATTCAGTTTGGCATGTTTTATATTCATGAATATTGCAGAAGCAGAGAAAATTAAGAAGTTGGCTGATCCTTTCGATATTGTCAGCAAGGGACTTCGTCTATCATTGCCGATTAATTTGCCTGGCTTTGCTTTCAAGGGCGCAATCAAAGCTGCAAAAGTGGTGCGTGAACAGCTGGTGAAGATCATGCGGGAGAGAAAGGAGGAGCTAATGAAGAATAAAGGAAAAGAAGTCCAACCAGACAGTTTGACACAAATGCTTCTTTATACAGACGAAGATGGCCAATTTATGAGTGAAATAGAGATCGGAATCAACATAATGGGTTTGTTGTTGGCCAAGTATGAATCAACCAGCAATCATGGTTCGCCATATCTGGAACGGAGGGGATCGGTATGATACCAATCCCTGAATCGCGGATATTACCGTATCTGTGATGACTCGATTTGACTCGGTCGATATTGGCCGATTTGAATCCGTGATGCATGATATCGGCCAATATATCCGAGTCAACTCCGAGTTGACTAAGATTTTTTTTTAAATTGTGTCTTTTTTGGTATTTTCTAATTTTAGTAATTTTTTCAAAATTTTATCAAATTTTCATGTGTTATAACGTACGTATCACCCGATATTCAACCAATATGCCGCGACGGATGTGAAACAACCGAGACCGCGACCCGCGATGGCGAACCATGCAAGCAATGCAGTCACTTTTGTCTTGAAACACCTTGCTGAGCTTCCCCATATTTATGATGAAGTCGTCAAAGGTAACTAAATGAATTTCATTTTTTATCATGTTAAACTAACATTATAGATCTTCCATCATTAACTCGGTAATTTATACTGATTGCTGGTCATAGAAATGATGGCTATTGCAAATACAAAAAGTCCTGATGAGTTGCTAAATTGTGAGGATATTGAGAAGATGAAATACTTCGTGTAACACCACTTACTCAAGGAGCTTTTAGAGTATCAATGGCAGATTTCACACTTTCTGGTTTCACTATCCCAAAAGGGTGGAAGGTATAATATGCCACACGCAAATAAAACTTTGTGCATAAATTCCAAACCACAATAATGTCTCAAGCAAAGCACTTGAATGAAAAATATTATCCATACCTTTTAATTGATCTTCTCCTGATCAATTCTAATAGTTATAAGACTGCTACCAATAATTTTGGTAGGTATCTTGGAACGTAAACACAACTCACAAAAATCCCAAGTATTTTCCTGATCCTGAGGAGTTTGATCCAACAAGATTTGAGGGGAGTGGACCTGATCATGTTCTTTGTTTCCCAGATTGGAAGCGATTCATTGGCCATAAATCCTCTGGGGTTGTTTCTTACACAATGACTTTCTTGATTGAGCTGCTAAAATTTCCATTTTTGTGAAAAATTGGTTGTCAAGGGAAGAAGAGGATGTTATAAGAAGATACTCAAATCATTATAGAAAAAATCTAGACCCAAGGCATGGTCAGAGATTATCTCTCATGATTTTCTTCTGGTTTTTTCCATTGTTGATGATCAACATGCATGCAATATGAGTGGATCTATTTTTAAGAACTTCTAAAATCTTAATTAAAAAAAAAATACTAGTAACTTGTATCCATAATTGTTCATTTTTTCTTTAATATAAATTTAAAATAGAGTATGTATGAAGGAAGTAATATAAATTTGCATTCCATTTTCCATTCTTTGCAAGTTGCAACTCAGTGTAATCAAAGACGCTTAGACGTTAAAAGAAAATCTCTATAACTTATAATTCTATCGTGTAAAAACCTATAGGATAATACATTGTAGTAGTATAATTTATCTATGAAAAAATTCCAACTATAGAAAAAGATATATGTAAAAATTCCGACTATGTAAAAATTTCTATGTGGTTTCCCTATTTAAAAATTCCAACTATTGTTTGGATTGTAATTTTTTTTCAAAAAAATTTTATATTTTCCGTAAACATACTTTTCAATTAACATTTTATCTCATGTCCATCATATTATTACAATATACTTTTTCTACAAAAATTCCAGAAAATAGTAATTGAAACGAGAAATTTTGAGATTTTAGAAATATACAATTTCGCAAAGTTTAGACATAAGTGTATCTTTTATCTTTTTCGTTTCCTCTTTTTTTTTCCTTCTTTTTTTCTGGTAAATAATTATGGGGTATAGATAATATGTGAAAAACTGCTATAATGATTTGAATTAATCTTTGCTATACACGATCAATTTTTTATAAATGATAACTATATAAAATTTAAATTTAAATTTTATATTTTATATATGTATCATGCATCCAACAGTGATAATGTATATACGTTCTAATGATTTACTCTAATGACTTTCCATGACACCAAATAGTAGCCTTGATACTTGAAAATTTTACCCCTACACAATCAAAATGGTGAAACAGAAGAACATGGCTCCGACGCCTTTACAAGTCATAACAATTGTACAACTAATTGGCCCCCGCGTGAATGGTCCAGCGGTAGCGCCTCACACCAGTGACCCTTGAGGTCACAAGTTCGAGTCTCCGCTACGTTGGATTTCTCCGCGCACTTAACGCGTTCGGGCCGGGTTGGGGCGTCGGGTCCGGATCGCAGGGGATTAGTCGGGCCCGTAAGGATTGATCCGAACACCGCTGTGTCGAAAAAAAAAAAAATAAATAAAAATTGGAGCGTCTTTTTGCCACTGCCTTCACAATTCACGCGCACCACCACACCACCAAATCTGGCAATTCTTTTCACTCACAACAAAGGAATCACATATTCACACATTTTCCCCATTTCCCATCTCAGTTTTTAACAGAGCTTTCTTTCTTTGCTCGGTTCCAAAACTTTGCTCTCTACTAAGTGGAGTCCTCAATTTCTGGACAGGGAGAAATGATGATGTCGCTTTCATACGCTCCTCCTGCTGCCATATCCACAGCTCCATCATCTTCTTCCTCTTCTTATCTTGCTAGCAGGAGGGCTCTTCTTCCCACTTCTCGTACCTCTCATTTTCCCCGCATTTGCCACTCTGGGTAAGTTTTTTTTTCTTTTTTAATCCACTTAATTAGTATTACTGTTAATTTTATCATCAGCTCTTGTGATTGGAATAGTAAATTTTTTTTTTTGGTTTGTTATTAAAATAGAGAGAAAAGGGTCCTTGTGGTATGAAATCTTGTTGGATATGTGTATCTATCAAGACCCTTTTAAAATAGAGAGATTTGGCCTTTTCTTTTGTTTTTGTTTGGGGATTTTAGCTTTTAAAGATGATCAACTCACAGAAACAAAAACTCATTAATAAATCTAGGCCTTTTGTTTGTTTGGTAAAGATAAAAAGGACAAACAAACTCTGGTTGATAGGATGGTAGCTTGGGTTTTGCCCTTGTTTTGTAATAGAGTTGTATACTTGTATAGCTTCAGCAAACTCCCAAAGGAAATGGCTTTATATGTCCACGATGAAGGGCACCATTATAGCATTAACCAAGACTTACAAAAAACTTGTTTGAAGTTACGTATACAGTGCTGAAAGCTCATAGGGTATTGGATTTGCATAAAGTGCAACGTTACAAAAGGGCAGTAAGGAGAAAAGTTCAGTACAGGGAAAAGTGGATGATCTTGAATAAGTTGACTATTATAAATGCGAAGTATCCAACCTGAACGTAATTTGACAGGGATATTTACTCACGTATTGCCTTTCTGATTGTAAGGTAAAATATATATATTGTTGATTTTAATGGACTTCCAGAGATACAGAAGTCAACTTCTTGGATTTTTTCCTTCGATTTACTTAGTCTTCCCTTCCCTTCTGAAAGTCGAAGTATACTAGGTGGTTGTTTTTCTATGAATATGGCTATAGAGGAAGTCTGGGGTTTTTGTGGCTCTATCCTTCAACACCCATGTCCATTCAGTGAATTTTCCCTGTCCTTCATCAAGACTAAGAGAATTAAGAAGGTGAGTATAGTTGGGAAGCATGCAGTTAAAGGGAAGGATGTTCGTATTTGGGATTCAAAGACTAGCAAAGTCAATGCCAGCAGTGCTTACACATTAAACACTGTTAGTGCTATGACTGACAGGAGCATCATCTGTAGCTTGAAGGAGCAGAATGAGAGTTAGATGAATTTTGGTGGAGGGCTGGAGAAATATACATTTTAAACTAAATAAAATTTTAAAAAACCATTGAAACCGACACTAGTTTCTTGATTTTTGATAGAAGAGATAAAATTTGAGTAAATAACACAAATTTGACTGGTTTTGTTGGCAAATATGGCATTATCGCACATCTACAGACTGGGAAATGCTCGACTCAATGAAAACTTGTAGATTACAAGTTTATGACCTCATTGGAAAGGCATGCACCTTGAAAGCCTTTTAAGTTAAAAGAAGACCTCTGCTTATCCTTATATGTTATTGAGTGTACAATAAGCAAATTTACATGATGTTATCTGATATCAGCACATATATATTTCTGTGGCTGGGTGGGAGGGTGGAAGTTTTGCGTTTCATCAAACAGTGTGCCAACTGGGGATTTATCCCTTTTGTATTTTGTATTCCTGTTCTTGGTGTCTTTTAGTTATTTGAGGCTTGAGGTGATGCTGACATCTAGTTGTTGTTCTTTTTTGAAGTTCACATAGGGCTGGAATTAGATGTAGTTATGCAGATGCTGGCATAAAAGAGAATGTCAACCCTGGCACTATTGATGTTGTGGCTGATGTCAAGACTGAGCGAGTATGACTAACGACTTCTGCTTTGTCTCAGATGAAGTTTCTTACAACTCCGTTTCCTTTTATAGAGTATATCAATTGTGCATTCTATTATACCAGGTTGTAGTATTAGGAGGTAGCGGTTTCGTTGGTTCTGCAATATGCAAAGCTGCTGTATCCAAGGGTATTGAGGTCATAAGTCTTAGCAGGTGTAAGTTTATCCAAAATTTGGCAATTTGATTCAATTTCTTTTACTAGTTCATTTACTCAATTTCTGCAGTTAAATTGCATGACTTTTGGGTTTTCATAATCAATTTGTTCCTCTCTTGGACACCATGGGCTATCATGTACTGGATTTTGAAAAAGAAAAAAAAAATTTTGCAGGTCAGGACGTCCTTCTTACACAGATTCATGGGTAGATCAGGTCACATGGAAGTCAGGCAGGTCTCTATCATACCTCATCTAGGCTTTCCATTTTGTGGCTTATCTTTTTGTAACTTGACTGGAAGTAAAAGGGTTCCAAATTTACTGGCCATTTTACGCAGTTCGTAGTATTTAGCCTTACCTTTACCTTGATTAGTATAACCTTTGTTTCTGTGGTCCCCTAATATACCTTCTTATGGTACTGGAAAGAACTCAAAACTAGGAATTTTGTAATACCATTAGACTCCTGTAAGTTGACTGCTACTTTTATCGGATGATTTGCTGCAGATAATGTAACAACTCATTCTTATACTCCTTACAGATTGTGTATGTATGCTTGCTGCATGTATTTCTTGGATTATCTTTGTCCATAGGAAATGGAAACCAAGAATAGGCATCCTCTGCAGAATATGTGGTATGGAGCCAAGAACCCTTCGACTGTGTAAATCTGTAGAAAAAGGAGGTCTACACTTATAGGAATGCCCATTGTGTTTCTGGTCCCATTGCCTTGGGGATTTAGACTAAAGTACAAATTTTCAGTTGATGTTATGGAACATGATGACCTACTTTGTTAATGCAATGCCAACTTTTTCTGACTCTGGGCTTCATTCCATGCTACAGTCAATGGGCAAGGAAAGATAAACGAAACTAGTTATTCAGCTAAAGCACGGATGCTTTATGACATGAACTTGAAACTCTTCTGCTGTTAACTTTAAATGCAGATCTCTTTTGGGATTTTGGGTTTTAATTTTTCTCTGGAGGCCTTATTTCAGCTCTATGACTGGTACTTTCACCCACATGGGCAGATTGTTTTAGTCATTCTTCTTCCTGCAGGGGATGTTTTTTATGTTAACTGGGATGAAGTGTTTGTTGGGGCCACTGCAGTTGTTTCAACTCTTGGTGGCTTTGGCAGTGAGGAACAAATGCTAAGAATTAATGGCGAGGCTAATGTCGTGGCAGTTAATGCTGCTAAAGATTTTGGTAAGACTTGCGAATTGTTTTGCTTATGAGTTTGCAATCGTAATGTAAATGGATCAAATGCTTTTTCTTTCAAATTTAGCTAAGTATTATGTTCATCATTCTTTCTGTTGATAATAATTGTTAAGAGAATATAAGTACTCTTATAGATAATAAATTAGTAAGGGTATTTTTGTAAATAGATTGTTAGGTTTGTACTACTATTAATACTAGTTGGTCACTCATAATACATGGGCTAGACATTTTTCTCCCAAAATGCATGTTATCAATAATCAAAACTCTATCAATGCTAATTTTATTGCGGTTATTTGTCATAAATACTTCAGTTTTAAACTACTTACTGCTGCCCAGATTAGTTGAAAACTAGTTATCAACTGCAAGAGGCTTTACGCATCAAACTGGCAAATATGCAATGCATCGTCAACAACTTCACATCAAAAAACCAAGATTGATCCCAAACCTTTGCATTTGCATCATCTGCCAGCAATGCTACTATTGCTTGTGTTGTGTCAGCACATGCTGATTTATTACTAATGTTTGAGTATGTTGATGATAAACAAAGATAAAAACTTCAGAAAGTAGTCACTAACATCTTTCCAGAAAAATTATACATAACACAAAATAAAGTTTGATCATAGGTTCAACTCAGTGAGAGGTCACAAACCTTGCACATGCATGGCCCATAAAGTGATAAAAATAAGTTCAGGTTATGTGTCAGGTGGCATCCCTTAGAGCCTACAGATAGAAGAATTTACTTCTTTCTAAGAGCTGGAGCTTTTGTACATGTCATACTTAATCAATTTAAGACGGTATCCGCACTATGTAAATCATACAGCATTGATTTGTTAAGAGAAGGTTGTATATTTATGATTGCAAGCATCAATTTTGGCTGGACCTTAGTGAATACGAGTGAGGATGTTTACAGTTACGATGAGGATTATTTGGCCTAGCATCATCTTTTTCATCCTAAGAAACTAAATGTATTCACATACACAGCTGGGATTGTAATGAATCTTGGAAAGCTAAAGTATAAGATTTTCTCTTTCATGCTTGCTTGCATGATGCTCCACAGATTGTTGCCAAATGCCTGTTTATTGTGTATGTCAATTTGTGTTACAACCATAAGACATATGAAGCACATGTTGAGGAAACCAAAAAACCGCAAATATGAAGGAAAAATCAAACAATGCGCTGTATGAAGACATTATCTATTTTGACTGAAAACCTAATGGGGTGAAACCTCAAAAAAATTGATAACACCTATGCCAACGAGCCCTCTCGATGTTTGTCATTCGTATATTCTATAAAAAATATATATGTATTACATGCAAGTGTCTGTCTTCAGCTAATTTATAATGGAACATGATTTGGACGGTTTTCTCCCATTTGCAACAACGATTCTTCCTTTCCTCTGTCAATTGCAGGGATCTCTAAGTTCATCTTAATATCGGTGCATGATTATAATCTGCCATCCTTCCTACTTAATTCGGGATACTTCACTGGAAAGAGGAAAGCGGAGTCTGAGGTTCTCTCAAAGTATCCAAACTCAGGTACTTCTATCCACCCCTTCTTCGTTTTTGAAACTCAGATACTTCTCCGTCACATTAGTCCAAGCATCAACAACTTGACAAAAATAATATAGCCAGCAGAATGTGTTCCAAGAATGGTATTCATTATCTTAGATTTGAGTGCAACAGGTGTTGTGTTGAGACCTGCTTTCATCTATGGAAAGAGGAAGGTTGATGGCCTTGAGATACCTCTAGATTTTATAGGGAAACCACTTGACAATTTTCTGAGTGCTACGGAAAACTTTATTAAGCCTTTGAGCTCTCTGCCTGGCTCTGATTTGCTCTTGGCTCCACCAGTCAGTGTAGATGATGTCGCCTATGCAGTGATAAATGCTATCGGAGATGATGACTTTTTTGGAGTATTCACTATTGAGCAGATAAAGGAAGCAGCGGCTGCCATTAGAAGCTGAAAAATATCCTGATACATGATTCACCATACTTCCAAGAATCCTTGAATTGCTGCAATTCAAGTAGTATGTTACTGTTTCTTCTTGCAACGTTTCTTACTTTGTCTTCTACGCTTAGAGAGAATTATATGTTAGCAAAAGAAACGCGACATTTTTATTTCGAATCGCTGCTGGATCAGACATGGCACTGTCAGCTGAATCAAATATAGCACCAACAGTTACAATTTCTGCGCTTCTGGCCTGAGCTCTCTCATTTTTATGTCGAACTTTTTAACTTATAAGAGAATTTGGACGGCAACCCTATCATTCTGTTGATTTCCAAGCTATGACTTTGGTGCTAGGAGTAGGTTCAGCCATTTAAATGCCTGTCAGAACAAAGTCTCAGATCAGCATTAACTGAAAAAGAGAGATTTTGTACGAGTTCCAACTCCAACTCCAACTCGTTGAGCTTGGCTGGCAACGTTGTTCTCAAGTCCTTCGGAAGAGCAGTTTTTGTTAGATTTGGCTTGTGGCATCAAATTACTACCGGCGGAAAGTTGCTTAGCTCGTTATCTTCGCTACCAGATTCGCAATTGTAGTACGACAATTTTTCTACGTACCGAATATTAGCTTTCTTATAAGATGCCAATGGCCAATATTGCCACTTTACAAGGATCCGTTGATACATACTCAAACATCCCTTGGTACAGAGAAGAAGAAACTAAAAAGGTGAAACCAATTCAGGCAACACACACATAGCTGTCTAACAAAAGAGTCCATGGCATTGCTGCCTGGTCATAGCATGGGTACCATAATACCACTTCTCGTTTGCCATTAGATGTTCGTAGAGCAAGATCTTCTTCGGACGCATCATGGATGCGAGTTACTTGAAATTTCAATTTTTCTTAGCTGAAACATGCGAGGCTTAGCCATGTCCGTGCCTAGCAGAAGACTGCTCGGTAAGATACCTGGATCACAATGTGGAAGTGTTATTAGATCGAAGACATCAAATTTATCATGAACTGAAATAACAACATTACAACTGATAATATTTGGAAAAAAAATGGGCTAGCAATACAGAAGTCAACCATGGAAGATAAACCCTCAGAGGGAAGGGATGATTAGTATCAACATGTAATGGGAGTATTTACATAGATATTTTTTAATCAATTTAAAGAAATATTGGGCTTTTGCAATTACCAAAATTATAGAAGTCGATATCTTGAAAATCAACTTCAACCATAACAACTTTGAAGTCGATAATCAGAACATAGACTTTAGAGTGAAACCACCAATAATCCTCACTATATGATCTCTCCCTCATCATGCTCCTTTTAATACTTCAATGGCAATCCCCGGCAAAACCACCAACACCGCTCAGAGAGACCTCCCAACGCCTCCCTTCAAAATGCGGCAGCAACTAACATTTCTTCTGTGACAGCAACTACCATTGCTACCGCGGCAGCAACTCACGTTTGTTCACCCTCAAGCCCCTCTGCACTTGAAGAGAATGAAAGAACACTCCCATAATCCCACTGATTTGGATGGAGGTTTCTAGAAAAAGTTCAAATATATAATGAAGATACTCAACTATGTGGGTTGCATTTAAATTGCTGATTTAAGGCATATGATGAATGTAATTTTTTAATCTTAAAATTGGTTGCCCACAACTTCAGGTTAGAAAGGTTAAAATATTTTACTTCATCATCTGGGCAACTGGATGTCATTTGTGTTGGAGTTCAGCTTTTTAAGCGGTTAAAATATTTTACTTCATGTTATTTGCATGTGTTGTTCGTGTTTGGATCTTTAATCATAAAATGGTGTCAGGGAGGCTTTAGACTATGTCTGTGCATCTTAAACTGGTTGTTGTTGGAGGAGATAGATGCTGAAGGAAAATGGTTGATGTCCAAGACATAGATGCTGGGAGGAAGGGAAGAGAGAGAGAGAGGAGGAGGAGAAGTCAAATTAAAAAGCACAAAGCAAGAATGAGAGGCAAAACAGTGAACAACGTGGTTATTTCCTTTAAGTCGACTTCCATTGTTTTGGAAGGCAAAATAAAGGTGCAATAATTTTTGAAATTTGATTAAAAAAAATAAAAACAACAATTTCATGGAAGAAACCCAAAGGAGTTTAGATGCAGATTTCAGATTGTAGTCTCAGTGTTACCCTCAAAGAGCCAGACCCAACATGAGACAAAGCAGATAAGCTAGTCATGTACCTACCTTGGGAACCAAGCTGTAAGTTCCAGAGATACATCTAAAAAATGTTTTAACAGATTTTATCGCCTGCTGATAAGCCTCTTGTGCAGATATTGTAATCACTTAGCAGAGTTATCAAGTTCCATTTTTGTGCTATTCTGGTAATGAGCACTATTTCCTATGGGATTTTGTCGAGGTGACCCCAACATGAAGTTAGCTTTGTATGTTATTTTTTTTCGCTGAGTGCAACTTCCAAGTGAACTAGACCACCACAAGAGCTTACTTCAAACCAAAACAAGAATATAATTTGTCACAATTGATTTTAAGTGCCAATATCAGGTTTAGAATTATTTCTCTCTGAATGCAGCATAATTTAAGGTATCGAAACAGGAGACTCTTCCATACTTACTTGCCAGTGTAGAAACCAGCAGAATACCAAGCATTCAAAACAACAGTAAGATCTGTTTCCGAACTGGTACTTTTCTCTAAATGACAGAAATTTTTCTGTGACTGTTTCTCTTTCCCTGCAATTCAATTACAAAAGTAGAGGAGGCAGTAATGAGTAAAGTCCTCAGATGTAGATCCAAAATATGATTGTTTCACCATATTATGGCACCAACATACTAAATAATTGAATAACATAAATCCGCAAGGTGCAGGCATAGCAACCTACGTATATGTCAAACTTGCAAATATTAAAACACAGTAGTCAAATACATAGGATAATTATATCTTAGACAACTATCACAAGATGAAGAATTTTGCACCAATAAGAGATGTAGTGTCATGTTGTTCTACTTTGAAGTCCAGTAAAAATTATCTTAGAAGAAACAAACATTCTGTTCTACAGATTAAGGATCAGTACATTGGTCACTGTAAAATCTTTTCTCCCAGTAAATTTATCAGTGAATACAAATGTCGGAAAAGGTTACTTTATAGCACTAATTATAAAGCAATAATTCAAGCTCAAAACTGCCTAACAATTAAAGATAAAAGCCCAAAAACTTTTCACATCGTAATCTCCAAAGAGTAGAAAAGGAAAAGAATTATGAAAAATCTAGTGTGCTGAATAGACGTACAATATTTAGTTCTGACATTGCGGTTTGCTAATGTCCAAAAAGTCTGCCAGTCATCCTAAAACTACTTGATAATGTCAATTTGTGTAATAACTTATTACGAGAAAAGCTAAACCAAATGCAATGTTTATTATGATTTGGCAATATGCATCAGTAAGGGTTTGACTATTGCGAGAGTAAATAGCAATCAGTTGTTCAATAAGGCAACTACAACAATCACTTCTGTGTTTATTAAGCCATATGCAGAAACTTGATTCATCATCGAACATACCATGACATGATAGCTAAAAGCTATTAATTAAATCTTAATGCTGTAATACAGTAGT
Organism: Coffea arabica; assembly: GCF_036785885.1. Taxonomy (NCBI): domain Eukaryota; kingdom Viridiplantae; phylum Streptophyta; class Magnoliopsida; order Gentianales; family Rubiaceae; genus Coffea; species Coffea arabica. The sequence continues at coordinate 4,056,981 of NC_092324.1, read as the reverse complement.
TCAACTAGACGCTCCAAAATCAGCCTAATCAGCAAATATCTGATACAGAAGCAAGACGAAGATCCACAGCCCGCAAAAATTTTGAAGAATCCCATTGCCTCCTTTTTGTTGATTTTATCTTCAGGCTTTGTGGACTATTTGTATTTCTACAATATGTAAGTATCAAGTTACCACCAATTAAATAGAGATGATATACCGGTATATTCAGTAGTACTTTTTAGAACCATCAGTCCTTCGTTTCCCCCTTGTCCCAACCCAGTGGACCCATCAGGAGCAGAGCAACAATGCTCATTAGATTACTAAACACAGCAGATTTGACAATTGAGGACATTGCTGATACATGCCATGTTAACTACAAGAACATTTGAGTTATATTTCTCTAACATTCATGTCATGGTGATGCAGGTTTGTGCCCAAAGAGGGTGGTATATACATTGTTTGAGGTTATAAGCAAGAAAGCCATCTTTACCTTCATTTACAGAAGCATCACAATTAGTGCAAGCTTGTGCCTTCAAGGAAGACAGTGCTTGTTCTGCAGCAAACATTGCTGTTTTAACAAAATCAGTTTCTCCTGGAGATGTTAAGTTTTTAGAAGTAGCACCTTTTGCAGAAGCATTGCAAGAGTTTCCAGCACAAGCTCCACCAGAGAAATAACAAGGTACTGAAGTGCATGGAGCTACCCAACTTTGACACCCATAAGGACAGAAAGAACTTGGAACTGTTGGATAAGCTTGGGAAGTAGAGGTTTCAGGCTCTTGAGACACGGAAGCAGTTAAACCAGAATCATAATTCCAATAACCAAACTGGTTAAGTTGCTGCAGAATCTTTTGCCTCTGATCCTCAAGCTCATAATATTTGTTTACCAACTGATTGTAGTGTTCAGTCGTCTGCAAGTTTAGATAACCCTCAGGCTCTTGATGGATGTCTTGCCCAGTAGATGAAACTACATGGTCTTCAGGAGCTTCTGATTCCAAAAAAGATGATTCTTTGACAGTTGGCACATTACCATTTTCTTCTGTTTCAGCAGCGCTGTTTGATGGAACCTTGTTGTCATCACTTATCTCATCAACCCTTCATCAATAAAGAAGAAGAAATCAGACTTATGATGAAGATTATCAGCCCAACAATTACAAATACATTGGAGTTCTTCCGCAAAACATGAAAAATATCAACAATCAAGCACCATACAGACACACAAAAAAAGATTGGCTCAACGGTTATAGTTGCCAAACTCCTGTCACTACAGTTTTTATTTGCCTATCACACATTACGAGTATATGCCAATAACTCTTCCTAAATGAAATTCATTTTGGTTCAGTCTTGGTTCATGATACAAAGTGTGAAGAAGCCGTCCAATTCTCATTCACGTTAATTGTTAAAACTCCAACTATTTTCTCCCCTTTATGAATCTTTGACCAGACAGAAGAAACCCTCCCCCATCCTAATTCTAGTACTGCGTTCTACACAGGCCACCAAGTTTCCCTAACCCCTAGACAAAATAAACGAAAAATGAGACAAATAAGAGTAAGAAAAGGGATTGCTTTCCAGTTAGTTATGAACACACCTTCCAGCATGTTCTTGACCATCAGCTGAGCTGACTTGGCTTCCTTGAATATGCATTTTCTGGAAATCATCAAGATTGAAAGAAACATGAGCATGAATATATGATTATGATAAATCAACAAATCTGTCTCAAAAACAACCACTGAACCACCTAATGAAAATGAAGTATTTCAGTACACTATCGAAAACAAAAGTTAAAGCTCCTTGACTCCTTTCTTTTCTTTTACTATAGGTATAGTTATCCAAAAAAAACAAAAAAAAAAAACTGAGTTCCAAAAGACAAACAAAAGAATATTGGTGCAGAAAGAACAAAACCCAGAAAGGTTTAAAGGAGGAAGAGGAGTTGACAAACCTTGTACTTGGAGATGGCATCATTGAAGGCGTTAATCAGGGCAGAATCGTCCCACAGTTCATCTTGCTTATTTTTCCTCATCTTGATTACTTTTCTTTTTTTTTCAAATAGAGAGTTATCAAGCCAGTTTATTAGAGTTGCAGAATCTCTCTGTTTCCAGTTCCAACCCGAGAAATAGGGGTTTTTTGGTGGAACGTTTATGCCAATCCGACCCTCTAAAGTATGTAAAAATCAAATTTTGGCCCTCTAAATTAGAAACGTTCTGATTTTATCCAAATTGAAACAATTGTTCTAATTTGGTCCTTCCATCCAACTTCATTAGGGATGGCAATTAAGGCGGGTGCTCATGGACTAATGGAATGGGGGTTGGGGTGGAGGGGAGGGGGGGAATTTTTTCCCTGTTAAGAAACGGGGTGGGAGGCAGGGGAGTGTGTGTGTATATATATATATATATAAAATATTTAATTTAATTAATTATAAACTTATAATAATGATATCATTAGTTATAAGTATTATATAATGTATATTAATATATGTAATATAATATAATTGATATTATCAATTATACTAATAATTATACATGTCTATTAATAGAAATTATTAATTAGTTATACTAAATTAACTAATACATTTATACTAAATTCCTAATTATACTTAACACAATAATACTTTTTCTCAAAAAAATACAATAATAACTTAGTGATTGTATTTATTTCAAAAGTGAAAACTTAATTACTTTAGTTGTATTTATTTCATCATGTTGGATTGTATTCAAATAGTTTTTGTTTGATTATTTTTATGGATTTCAATTGTAAAATTACAATGGATAATGACTTGGTAATGTGTTGATATTTTAGTACTTAATTATTTGCTAAAATTTGACTACAATTAAATTATATGAAAATTTTTTATAAATCCTGTAGGTGCCCCACGCAGGGGGCTAGGGAGAGGTCCCTCACCTCGTTGCCATTCCTAAACTTCATCCAAATTTTGATATTTGATGGGTCAGTCAGAGGCATAAATGCATATTTTAAAATATGGATGGAGTTCGATTGAAGAACCACAATTTATACTCCTTCCTCTCATTTTGATAGTATTGGTTTTTTCACACAATTAAAAAAAAATTAATTAACTTTGTTGGAAGAGTAAATTTAGCTTACTAGTTTCATAAAATACTCTTACATTAGTATTAGAAGTATGACTAATAACTATACCTATACATTAATTACAACAATAACACAATGGAAAGTTGCACCATTCAAGGAATAAATCCAAACAATTAATGAATAAAGTAAATTATAACTGATAATAAAGTACATTAAATAAGGGTATTTTTAGAGAAATTACAAATTAATTATATTCTTCAATTGAAAAGTGAACTATAGTTTGGAACGGATGAAAAAGGAAAATAAAACTATCAAAGTCGAATAGAGGGATTTTTTTCTCTCTCAGTTTAAAGATTCAAATTTTGGTTTTCAACCACTTTTTAATAGCAGTAAGTGACACTAATCCTAAAAAAGTTTATACTTAACTCTTAAATTTTTAATCCAAAATTTTCGGTATAGATCGTAGAATACCAAGTTAGGTCTATCTATCTTTCAGCCCAATTTTGCACGTATAACCTATTTATTTTGCATGTTTCTGTAAACTAATAATTGTGTTTGTAATTTGGTGAATATGCCATAAGGGAAAATCGTTTAAAACGTCCTTTACATTTTACAAAATAACTTTTTTCGTCCCTCACTTTTAAAAGTGTAATTTTACGTCCCTTATAAAGTTACATTGGTCATATTTGATCTCTATCTAGGTTTCCGACTAATTTTTTATTGGAATCCACCACGTGCCTTGCATGTGATCATTTTTTAAGAGCAAAATTGTCAAATCAAATTTTACATAATTCGATTTATAATCCTTCACATTTCACAAAATGAATTTTTTCATCGTTCACATTTTTCAAATTGGATTTTTTCATTCCTATTGATCATGTGTGCGAATAATTTTTTTAAACACATGTATATATATGTTTGATTTCACCTAAATAGTACGAATAACACATACTATATCTTTATTTGAAATCAAATAGAGATATATTATATGCTATTCATATTATTCAGGTGAAATCAAATAGATATATACATGGATTTTTAAAAAAATTATTAGTTTTTCACTTATATTCATTTCGTTACTCGAAAATTGAAAACAAAGAAGACATTTAATCCTAAACATTAGCGAGCGTTTATATCGAATTAAATCTGGACAGAAAAAATAAACAAAGGAAAAGTATGATAAAAAAACAGTAAGTGCTTGGCACTTTCAAATTTGAAGACAATCATAAGGCAAATAATTCAACTGATGGTCTTAAAAGTGGTGAGTAGAAATTTCAAATTTAAATTACACATACTATATACATGGATAACACATACTATATCTTTATTTGAAATCAAATAGAGATATATTATATGCTATTCATATTATTCAGGTGAAATCAAATAGATATATACATGGATTTTTAAAAAAATTATTAGTTTTTCACTTATATTCATTTCATTACTCGAAAATTGAAAACAAAGAAGACATTTAATCCTAAACATTAGCGAGCGTTTATATCGAATTAAATTTGGACAAAAAAAATAAACAAAGGAAAAGTATGATAAAAAAAAGTAAGTGCTTGGCACTTTCAAATTTGAAGACAATCATAAGGCAAATAATTCAACTGATGGTCTTAAAAGTGGTGAGTAGAAATTTCAAATTTAAATTACAATTTATTAGCACGACTATAGAATTTAAGTTAGGATCCATTAATTAGATGGCGTTATTATACAACTCAATAAATAAATTATTACCAAAAGAGAAAGGTCACAAATATTGAATAGGTTCATATGGTGAAATCATCTAGAAATATATATATATATATATATATATATATATATATGGTTTAAAACAAAATTATTAGTTTTAAACCCCTGTATATATATGTTGAATAGCATATGTACAATTACGATTAACCTGTTTAAATGAAATCAAATAAATATATATTTTATACTATTCGTACTGTTCATGTAAAATCAAATAGATATATACATGGATTTAAAAAAAAAAACTATTCGTACACATGATCAATGAGAGATGAAAAAATTCATTTTGAAAAATATGAGGGATGAAAAAATTAATTTTGTGAAATGTAAGGGATGAAATAATTTATTTTGTAAAATGTTATGGACGAAAAAATTCATTTTGCGAAATATGAGGGATTATGAATAGGATTATGTAAAATTTGATTTGATAATTTTGCTCTTAAAAAATGATCACATGCAAGGTACATGGTAGATTCCGGTTAAAAATTAGTCGAAAACCTAAGTAGGGACTAAATTTGATCAATGTGAATTTGTAAGGGATGTAAAATTACACTTTTAAAAGTAAGGGACGAAAAAAATCATCTTGTAAAATGTGATGGACATTTTGAACAATTTTCCCATGCCATAATATTGCCTTGGCATAGCAACTGATTGTAAACTTACTATTAAGCAGTGTTCCAAGTTATCCTGTATTTAACTTGCAGCATCTCATATTATGTTGCCAGAGTCATTTTTGTCAAGGAAAAGAATACAAAAGTTTTTTCAAGAAAAATTATTATACCAAGAAAAAAGTTTTTTAATTTCTTGCAAAAGTATGCAAAAGTTAAGTGGTCATTCATATGTCAATTTTTTTCGATTTTCTTTTTCTTCATGACTTTTTGGGTATAATAAAATATAGGATGTAAATATCGTATAGAAAATTTTTGCGCTCTATTTGGCAGCTACCGAAGTGTATAAATTAGTCTTTTCTTTTTTTTGAGGAAAGGGGTATAAATTAGTCGATTACACTTTTGGTAAATTACCTAAGGTTCCTCTAAACTATTACTACTATAAACTTTTTCCCCTTTACCTATTTTTTGTCTTATTAATTTGAGGATTTTTTTTGAATTTTTATGATATAGCTTCGTCAATATTTTCACTTCTTCAAACTTTTTTTTGAAAATATTTTGTCAATTTCTTGTAGACAAACCCATTAGCTTTTTCATTGAAATGTTTGAAGTATATTTTGATCCAACAATGAGTTTTAATCTATAATTGAAATTTTTTGGAGGCTTTTCACAAGGCAATTCAAAGGGATCGCATGCCCGAGGACGAGTGGGGAAGGCAGTAAAATTTGACTTGGCCTGTGCTCAATTTTAATTACCTTCGGTCTTTTTGTTTTTATGGTACCATAATTAATTAAGTTCATTACAAATCCTCCGTTGGCCCAAATTTTGGCAGCAAAAGAAGCTACTTAGTCTAAAAGTCTCAGTCCGATAGGATTATTAGTTTTAAATGAGGTACTGCTGTTAGCCTATTACTGAGCCGCCTCTTGACACAAGAATTTTTTTTTAATCCAAAATTATCTATTTATAAGGATTAATCTTTTTTATACCACTGTCAGTGTTGAATGGATGACAATTATGCAAATTTTGAATTTAAAATTCAATTTTTACACACATGTCATGAATCTAACGATAATAGTATATACACTGTTAATGTATTTAAGATTTACTCTATTTATAATCCCTCCCATCATACCATGAGAAAATTTGCATATTATCAGAAAAGCATTTTGATTGGTTTTAGGAATAGACAAATTGAGTTGCTCATTGCTTAGCTAAATAAGTTAAGTGTGTATGTAAACAATTTCTTGGGAAGGTATCCCAGCATCATTTGTATCTTCTTCTTCTGGATTGAATCCGGATTGATTACAGTTTTCGACCTTCAACCATGAAAATGGAGGGGTCATTTATCAACGCTACTACATGATAAATTTGTTTAAGCTGCATACCTTGTCCAATAATTAAAGGGACCCTTAACATTACATCTCATTTAACTTGGGCTAATGATTAGAAACAGAAGCCATTAAGTTGGTCGCAAGAATAACTCACACTTGCACCATCTAAACTAGCACAGCAAACGAGTCGAGTTGAATCGAGTTGAATCACGACTCAATTTTATCAAATTCGAACTGACCTCAATATTGCCTCCCCTAACAAATGAAAATCACTCAGCTTCATCCTTTTTTTAATAGTGAAAACACCACATGAATAAGAAGGAATTCCGAAGACTTGAAAACTAATTAAAAATAATCTTTGAGCAAACAGTTGTTTTCCATTCAACTTTGTGTCATTTACTTTATTGGTTATTGCCCTCACTCATTATCGGTTTCTAGCTCTGCCACTGCCCTAGCGAAGCCTTTGAGGATGATACTGGCTACTAAGGATGCTACAACGAGGCCTTGTTCTTCCTGATAAACCACAGAATTGCAGTCTTGATCTTCAAGACAAATGAAGTCGAAAGTTGTTGCCTCGGAACTATATGTGTTATGTGTTCAGTGACATATTACCTTGATATTGAGATGATCTGTTGCATACATAACCACTTAAAGAGTCTAAGTATTACATCTTTTCTTGCCATGTAAACAATGCTCCCTCTCAAATAATAGGATCGGATCTAATTATCGACTCAATCCACTTGTTTCATGAGACCATACACAATCATTATTTTGATCATGGTATTTTTCAAGTATTTGATGCAATCTGCAAAATTTTTCAACAAAATTCAATGCATTAATTTTTTTTCCCCTTTCACCCAATAGTCTATCTATATGTTCAATTTTCAAACTTCTACTATGAAATTACTACCTGCACTGGGGAAAAGTGCGCAAAAACATGTGTTACTATTGCACATTTCCCCTGTTGTACTTGCTTCTTTTTTTTTTTTTTTTTGGTACAAAAGATTGAGCATTACCTTAAATTAAAGACAGCTTACGAAAAGAGGCATGCAAAAGCCCCTACAATCATTTTCAACAAGTTTGGAAATGGCCACAGGTTTACAAGGAAATAAAAGAAAGTCTTCTACAGCTTCTGCGCCCAATTTGGCCAAAAAGTCTGCACAACTGTTAGCTTCCGAAGACACGGGTAGTTGCTGGAAAACTCTGCGTACAGTCCTGCCATCATTTAGAATAAGAAGGTTCGTGTGAGCTTCACAAAATCCATTAGAAAGCATGTCAACAATAACTTTTGCAACCATCACAATATGGAGCTGGCTGATATTTAGGGACTCAGCAACAGTATTTGTAGCCAAGTCCAACCTTCTACTACAACCGCTTGTCCCTTCCCCATGACGATTTCGAATGACTCCTGCTCCTTCTGGGCCAGATTCCCAAAAGAAGCTCCATCAGTGTTGAGCTTGAAGGAAAATGGAAGGGGTTCCCTAAATACTGAAACATCCTCTTTGTGCCAAAAGATCCTTCCATTGGTAGAACCCAAGTTTAGAAATTTAGTTACAGTTAGCGATGTCAATTGGGCTTTTTGAATCGAGCTTTCATAAGCTCAAACTTGGCTCACAAATTATATGAATTTTTGGACTTTGACCTTTTGGGATTTAACTCATATTAAAAGACTTAAACTTAGCTCACACTATTATATAAGTTTTGGGCTCAAATCGGGCTTAACTCAAACTCATAATAAATACATAATATATTTTTTTATAATTATGAATTAATACAAATTTAATATAAATTATTAACATTTTATTCTGTAATATATATAATTATACATTTTTTACATATATAATTATACTCATATATGGGCTAAGCTTTAATTGAGCCTGAATTTAGTATGATTCAAACTCGGTTCATATTTAGTTTGAACTTAATATTTAAATCCAAATTCTGCTCAGCCCAATTAAAACTTGGACTCAGTGAGCTTTTTGGGCCAAACGGGCCGAGTTCGGGCATTGTGACTCGAGTTAAGTTGTTTGAATGGACTTAGGGGTCAAACAGGTGCTCGTTTCTTTCCTTCCATAACAACCAACAATCAAAGGCCATTATGGAACCCTACGGCTGATTACAAAAGGGTGTTGAAGCAGAAATTGAACAAATTTGATTTAGCCAAGTGCAAAGATTTTGGCCTGTAAATGGCCAAATATTCGTGGGAATAGAAAGGCTGGCTATACTGCCAGAGTTATAATCTCTATGTCAGAACAATTTTTATTTAAATACCAACATTATCTTCAATTAGTCAACCTTATATATTCCCATTAATTTTGTTGAGGCCCATTGTCCATTGATTGTTCTTATTCTTCCTTTTTCTTATTAATGCAGCAATGAGTTTTTTTTTCTCTCATTTCCCCTCCAATTCCCGCATTCGGTTCTCTCTACATCTTTCCTATTTTATAATTTCTCTTCATTTTCTTGAGACATTTGCAGAATGTGGTTCAAAACCTTTTGTATAATATTCTTCTCTGTGTCGCTTTTGCCATTTCTTCATCACTACGAATAAGTTTTTTCCTGCTTTTTTCTTTTCTTTTTTAGTTTTTTTTCCATTATGTTTTATATCAAATAATCTTTGCTTACAGTTTTTGGAGTGATCATAAACTTTGATTAAATTTGGGATACAATTTCGTTGCAATTACAATGAGATTCAAGTTCTCATCTTTTGAGTAATTTTTGTTGCAATTATAGCAATATTGTACGTTTTGTTTTGTTTTTGTTTTTTTGCAATTCACTCCAGTACTATCAGATTATCGATTCTGTATAAATTTTTTCCTTTTAGGTTTTGTATTACTATGAATTTGGGTTCAATTATAGAACATCAGTAAGTCTTGTGACTTGTTGCTTGCATAGGAGTAAATCATGAGTTGTTCAATTATTGTGTCAATCTTAACGTCAATATATGTCCATATTTTTAATAACTAGATTAAAGTAATTTTAATTGCATTATGTTCTACATCCCATAAACATTGAAGGTAAAGTGTGTTTATGTTTTTTTGGATTATTTTCGTTTAGATTGTTAGTTGTCTGAGTTAAATAATGTTGTATTTGCAAAAAAATAACTTTTAAATACAATTTTGAAAATAAAAAAATAAGAGCACTTTAAAGCAAAAGAATTACAATATAAGAAAAGATTATAGTAGAAAACCCAAAACCAAATCAGTGAATTGTGAAAATAATAGATAAATAAATTAAAAAGAGATACGAAGAAGGCAAAATAGTCAATTAATTAGAGAGAAAAGGAAAAGACAGGAAGATTGACTAGTTAAGGGTAATGTTAGATATTTGAATAAAAATTGTTTTGACAGGAAGATTATCGCTCTGATAGTATCGCTAATAGAATAGAAAGGCTGCTCCATAAGGCGCTAGCATGAGGGCAGAAAACCAGTACATGATAAGTGTCTTCCTTAACTGTATTCACAGAAAGGAGGAGACTCATCCTGTACTATTGTTTTCTTGAAAAGATTGCCTTTTGTGGGAAGTTTATCCCGGCATGCCAGCCAAAGAAAGTGTCCCGCCCTGTTACTAGACAATACTTTCCGGATCTCTACTTGAGCAGATTAACTCCATAGCAGATTTGAGACTGAACTGACCATTTGGAGTGGTCTGCCGTTTTATGTTGCTTGTTGATTAAAACAAACATGATGTAGGCAGTAGTTTCGTCATTCTTGATTGTTACCAAGATTTTGAGTCATTTCTGCTTTGTCTTCATTTTCTCTATGTGAATAATAAAAGTTCCTACAGTTTAATAAAGAACAAAATATGATGGATTTTAGCTTTATCAAATACAATTGTCCTCGAGTTCAACTTGATTGAGATAAACCATTTTGGATCCAAGAACATATTTAAACACTTGAGATTAGCCATCGCCTGATGGTTGATGCATATGTAATACTGTAGTCCTCCTAAAATTGAAATGTTCTAAAGACAAAAAAAGCTCGAAAGTAAAATCAAAGGGCTCGCTTTAGACTTTACAATAATTTAGGACTATTTCATCACTAGGTTGCTTGTTCGAAAATGTTAACCTTTTTCCTGTTCTGTACGACTCTTTCGTACGACAGTCGCCGTTCGATCGCCCAATCACCATTAGCCTTAGGCATCACTAGACAGCCACCATACCATCACAAGAATGATCGGTTGATGAATTGGACACTGCATGATAGGATCTTCGAATCACCCGCTCACCATTTGAAAAAAAAGAAAAAAACAAAACGCAAGCTAATGGTTCGATCATTCCTCTGATTCCTATAGAGAAAAACTAGTCCACACGCTTTCGAGCATAGGAAGCAGCGATAGATAAGAATGGCAAGCAGCAATCGCAGATTCTGGAGTTGGTCTTTGCCGTGAGCCCTTACCCTGGGAATAAGACAGCCAAAGTGTCACGTAGAGTTCATAGTTTTTCAACATAAGAATCTAGAGATGGCAATGGGTAGGGTAAAATTCGATATTCATGGATATTTGATCCAATGGTTAATTTGATTAGACGACCGATGGGTAATCGGTTAGAGTTTGATATTAATGATGAGGAGTAACTAACGGATAATTCGATAGATTTGGTAAAGGAACCTTAAAAATTCGAAACTCGAAACCCAACAAACACACATATTGACGCATATATGTGATAATTGTTCCAATACAAAACGATTAAAAACTAACATTTACTACTATATCCAAAAAATAGCTGGTGAAAGAAAGTCCGAATATCTGGTGATGCAATATTCTGATAATTTTTCTCTGCAGTGGCCGACCAAGTTTAAAGGGACAATGGCATGCTTGGTGCCGAAAGTGGCGAAGGTGTTGAAAAGAAGGGAGCAATTTGATTTTATGGAGCTTCATAAAGACAAATATACCAAAGTTCTGACCAAAGCTGTTTTTTTATTTTGACTAAATGGGCTTTGTGTCCCGGAAACAACAAGGAAAGAAGAAGAGATCCTTAATTGCATAGTGGAAGAGAAACTGATTAAGAGTATCACATTTCAAATCCACTGTAAAACATGTAGAATTAAAATTTCAATCATTGAGGATTTTATTAGAAAATCATATTAAGAAAGAAGATTGACAATCATCAGTGGTGCACAGAACCTGATGCAAGAACTGATATTATCCTTGAGGGAAATAGAACCTGATCAGCAGGAAGGCAGTAAAGGCCTCAAAAGCCAATTTCCCAGAAAGTCGAATTATTGGTGAAGAACAAATGTCGAAGGAAATGGCTGAGTACATTGGGTTATTTCCGAGAGTAGCAGAAAGATTACAAAAGGGAAAGGAAAATACATACATGACGGTCCGTAATCTATATCTATATATATTGCAGGGGAGGTTTTAGTGAAGGCCTCTTGAATGGTTTCCAAATCTTCTATACTTATTTCTTTCTAGATTTTTCATTTATTTTAATACATAAATTCAATTAAAAAGTTTGAAATAGTGGTTTACAATTAATCCTATGACAATTCAAATTTAAAATTTAAAACTTTTTTTCCCACTTCAAATGAGTTCTTTATAAATCGTTTATAGTTTATTTTCAAACTTTAACCCCCTTTTTCCTTCCATAAGTAAAGAAAATAAATTTGGAAAATTTGATAAGTCTCATATTAAAATCATTCACCCCATTACAACTTTATCACTTTAACCCATTTTATTCCTTGATTAATAAAGATTGATTTGTCAAATCTGAAGAATAATGTGATTAGTCCCATTTATTAATCATTTATATAGTAACATTTTTAGCACTTTCCTTCCAGGTATATACATAGATTTGTCAAACATTCAAATAACATATCCAATTATAACCATTTTTTAACCATTTTACCTATTGCAACTAAATTAATTTTTTTGGCCTTAAACTTATCCAATTAGATGATTATTCCAACCAATGAAATAAACATTCTAACATACAACGTCATCTAGATAATTTTTGATATGTGCAAAACTTCATCTGGATAATTTTGCATATAATGAAAGTGCACATAAAACAAAATTTTGTATGAATTTCAAATTAATAAAAGGGTCATTTAGATTGCTGTTTTTGGAGTAGTTTATCAAAAATTTTAAAATAAATATTTGTTTAAACAATTATCTTGGGTGATCGTCACAAAAAATTGTAGTATTTCATCAAAATTATACCCAATTACTTTTCCTTGATGACTTTTTTATTGGAAAAAAAACACTTGAAAAGCGAGGTAATGAATTCTAAATAATAAAAGGAATAGAAAGATTGGAGTGTAGGGTTGGGAAGGGTAAAAGTAAGGTAATGAATCTTAAATAATAAAAGGAATTCAAAGATAGGAGTATAGGGTTGGGGAGCTGTAGTCGTAGGTTGGGATAAAACAATCAAAATAGGTGATTTATGTGGGTTAAACTGATATAGTTTTACATGGTTTTGGTTATCTTACCCATTTACAATCCACTACAAAATTTTATTTATTTTTCTCCCATATTCTTTGAGCAATAAAATAAAATATCATTGTAATCAACAAAAATAAGAACACATTAAATTAATTAATAAATTTTACCTAAAAATAAAAAAAAATTACACAGAAGAACCAATAGTAGTGATCCTAAGGAGTTTCAATTTTGTCACTCTACAAAAATCTCAAAATAATTGAGGTGTGAATGTAAGAAATCAATTAACACTTAATGAGTTAATTAAAACTTTGATGGAAGGGAGGAAGGAAGTAGGACAAAATTTAACAAAAATTAAAAATTAAAGAATAGAAAAAGAACATTAAATATGCCTTTGCAAAAAGTAGAATATAATTATTGAATTTGTAGTGATTTAAATTTACTTACTAATTAATTTGAATCTATGTCTAATTTAATTAGGTCTAAATAGGCGGTCTCAATCTATCTATTTAATAGCCACTAATTAATGAGTTTAATTGGATTATCCATTTGAAATTAATATAAATTGCATACCCATACTCATTTGTTGAAGAACAAGTTGAAAAATTAGTCATTATTTACAATTATATATGGGTGAAAAGAGTAACGAGTTTTTTGCCAAAATAACACTCTTTCTAAAAAATATTCCCAATGTGATTCACTTTCAAATTTTATTCCCAAATCGATGTTATTGTTGCCACCTAATTACCCTGATTGCCATGTAGGATAACAAGAAAGGAAAGCTTTAATCTAGTTTATAGTTTCCAATAAAAACTAAAAAATTAAACTGTTTTATTATAGAGGCACAAGAAAATTGCATAACTTTGATAATTTCCTTATAATTATTTAAAATAAATTTTACCATTATTGACCTTGCTATTATTGCTCTCTGCAATTTTTTTAAATGTATCAAACTTATTGCATATATTTTTTCAAAAATAAATTTGCAAAATACAAAAATTGCAATGAACATTATAAGCAATAATAAGAAAAAGTTAAAAAACTTCAAGGTTATCATATTTGTTTATGTTATGCTTTCTACTCCTTGAAAAGTACTTTTACAATAAGTAATCAAACTATTGCAATTAAGATAATGCTAAAGTTTCTCAAAAGTAACACAAGCCATTAATTGATGTTGAATAAATGTGCAAAAATACTTCAAGTATACGAGATTATTTGATTATGTGATAGAGACGCACTACAAATGAACATGCTTATATTGAGCATGAATTTATGTTGTTACGTAGTTTTCCTCTTAGACATTTTATCAAGCACACGGTATGAGAAATCATTTGTTAAAGCAATTAGTATTCAAAATTTTTTAAAGGCCATAGGAATGTTCCAAAAACTGCACAACAGAAAAGGCAAGAGAATAATCTTCATTTATCTTGAAATTATCAATTCGAGGAGAATATTTTCATAATATCAGGAATGATAATGAAGTTTTAGATGTTGTTAATAAAAATATTGACTTTTAACAATTACATTTGACAAGGAAAAATAACTAAAGGACAAAAAATAATAAAGGAAAAAAAAGTGGGTAGGTTCAGAGAGAGAATCAGGGAAGATATTAATTGGGAAAGGGAGATAGTACGTGTCTCTATCTCTATCCTACCACATATGCAACCTATGTGGAAAAAAAAGAATTATAAAGGTAATAAATTTTAAAATTAGATTACTTTGGGTATATGTTTCAAAAGAAGAGTTATTTTGGCAATAAACTCAAAGAGTAATAGGATAGGTGGTAAAAAGGTTACGAAATTTGGTAAGAGATTGCACAATTTAATAGAAGCAGGGTAGGGTGAAAGAAATGTAGAGTTTGTGGGAGAGAGAAGAGTTGGAGGGATATGGGAAGTTTGGGTTAGAAAGGTGTGGAAAAGGGTAATGAAAGGTAGGGGAATGGAAAGTGACGCAAAAAAAGAGAATATGAAAGGAAGGAGTAACAATTTTTCTTTGGTGTGCTTTTAGTATTTCTTTAAATATTTTTGTGACATTTGTTCATATTTTTAGATAAGGTACATAAACAATATAAATTAGACACTAAAATAACACTCTTTTAATTTTTAAACCTTTTTCATGTAACTAATATAAATAATTTATTTACTATTATTATTAGATTAAACGTAAATCCGTGCATTAGCACGGATTGCAACACTAGTTCTGAGAGGAATCACGGACTAATCACTACCGTCCAAAGTATTTTGAACAAAATGGGCAGCGGACGAGCTAGTTAAATTTTAGTCATTTTCATTTTCGACCCAAAGTAACTCAACTTTCTTTTACACCAGTCCTTGGTACTTCTACTTCAATACTTTCTTTTACAATTCTCGATACACCTTTTCACCAATACCACCACAAGTCCACAACCCAGCTGGATGTTCCATTGACTACATAGTCCAGGATCAAGCTTGTAATTTGTTGGTCCTAGGTTGATTTTTTTCCATCTTTATTTTTCTTTACAAAATTAATAATTTTTTACTATATCTGAACAACATAAAGAAAGGATGACCAAAAAAGAAAAGAAAACAATAGGATGATGATTGTGAATTTCTGCTGACATGCATTAAGCTTGAGTGGGTAGGAGTGATCGGATTATTTTTTGAAGTTGGGTTTCATTATTGGTAGATTCATCAGAGGGGGTGAGTTTTCTTATGAACTCTTTTTTTAATGTTTTTATACAACCCAATTACAAATTTCTATTGTTCATGTATGTCAAAAGAAGAAATAGAGGTTGCTCGGTAGGAGAAGAAGAGGGAGGCGTTGGATATGAAAGAGGGTTTAGGAAGAAATAGGGGGTAATAGCCTATGTTTTGAAACTAGGACCGGCAAGCGATTGGACCGAACTTAGGGATTAGGGGTTAATGGGTTCGATCGAGTCGGAGCAGTATTAAAAATCGGATGATGTCATTATGACGTCATAAATATATATTAATTTTTTAAAATAAAAAATATAGAAAAATACAATTAATATATTAATTAGGTTCATTTTCACCTCATAGTCCTTGCATCACATCAAATTTTTAAAACACAATTGAGTTACAAATTGAACAAAATGACAAATCAATATCAAATACTTAATACGAAATTTAAATAAAAATTGAACAATCAAATTTTAAATTAATTTGTTAATGTTTATAAAGTTCAAATGCAATTCATGATAAGTTTTTAGACAAAATTGAGACTTTTTTTGTACAAAGTGCAAAAGCTAAAGTTGAACACAAGAATTATAAAAGAAATTTGCAAGCATAATTGTAATTGTTCAAAACATAAAAGGGTCAAAACACAAAATTAGAAAAGTTTTAGACTTGGAAGGCAGTTGTCCACCTGGCCTTATCTTTTATTTTCCTGCTCTTCATTCGGTCCAAACACCTATCCCCTATACTTTGACTCCATTAATTCCTCATGCACCAGGCGGAAACATTTCCGCCTCATTCTTCTTTCTCTTCTTTTCTTCAACCTTCAACCAGTGTTTCCATTTTTTTTTGCTTTTTCCAATCAACTTCAACCAATGTTATTAGAAAACAGAAATTCACCAAATTAAAAAGGAAAAAGAAAAAACACGACATCATCAGATCACCAGCATGCATCATCACCAAATTACTTGAAGGTTTCATTCTCTGCATTCTTTTTTTTTTCCTTTCATTTTATGATTTTCTTTTTTGTTTCTTTTCTTCAAATAGGCAAGATTCCTTCTCTCTTCCTTTATTTTCATTCTTTTTGTTAATTTCTTTCTTTCTTCTTTTTCATTTAGATCTAAATCCTTAGAAGATGATAATGAAGATATATTCATAGATCTATCCTCTCTCTTCCTTTTTTGTTATTTTCTCTTAGAACTTTTTGCTTGTGATTTCCAATACATATTACCAAATTGTTGGAGGGATCAAATTCAGGCTTTAAAGATGAAGAAAATTTTGGGAAAAAGAAAAAGAAATCAGCAACGGGAAAAAATACAGCCAAAAAAATGTATAAAACTGACCGGTCTTACTTGTTTTATGATCAAACCCGATAACCCGGTTTTTGATCGGATTTGATCAAATTTTTGATATGCAATTTTTTAAGATGATTTGAACTGGATAGCTGGCCAGTTTCCAATTCGATCAATTGAACTTGACGGTCCGATCCAAGTTTAAAAACATTGGTAATAGCTGCTTATGAGGTTTGGATCACTTTGTAATGTATGAAACTGCAATATATTTTTTTTCAATATTGAACAACCAATAGTACAGGCGGTTGTGAGTTTCAAACTCACCGCGACTTTGCCACATCAGCTAACTAACTTCGAGAAATGAATTTTGGTATACCAACTTTATTAATGGCTATTTTTTTTTTTTTCGGAAACGTTAGAAGTTTATTAATGGCTACTACTAGTTACAAATTTGATCAATCAATCAGATCATTAGGAACTACTAGGCGCAGAACCTTTTCAGCAACCACGGATATTTTCAAGGGACAAAGAACAGATTTAGCACACAATTTTTCACTGCATTGTTTTAAGGATAACTTTTTGGACAAATTACACTTTACCCCCCTATGTTTAGTATTTTTGTACATAACTCCCTATGATTTTAAAAACTATACATAACCCCCTCATAGTTTGAATTAAAGTGTCAAAATAACGAAATTTGCAATCCATAACAGAGTCATCTAAAATGTCAAAAATACCCTATGTAAAGTTGAAAATTATTTATTAACCACAAGGAGATTATGTGTATATTTTGAAAATCATAAGGGGTTATATGGTAAAGTATTAAACCATAAAGAGGTTATATGGTAAAACATAAAATCATATCGGGTTAATACGTCATGTATATTATGTTTATATATTTTGGTCATTTCAATCATTTTAATTTTTAAACAAGGGTAATTTCAACATTTTTAAAGGTTTCGTTACGAATGATTATTTGCATCATTTTGACATTTTTAATCTAAACCATGAGGGAGTGTTATATAATTTTTGAAACCATAAGGGGGTTATGTATAAAAATACTAAACTATAGGGAGTAAAATGTAATTTGCCCTAACTTTTTTTATACGCTATCACTAATAGGTTTAGATCATATCACGTAATATAAATTCAAAAATTTGAAATTCAAATAATGCACATGTGACATACATTCAAAACTATTAGTGTAAAAAAATCATTGCGGTGCTTACATTGTCAGTGCATACAAATTTTCAACCGTCAATGAAATAAGACATGCCATGACAATCTAGTGTGTACCACTCAACTCCAACTAGACTATAGCGTGTTACCAAAATTTCTATATTTCAATATTTCCGGCCTCACAAAACCCCTTTTTTAACATGCACCAATTCTCCAAAATGGTTTTCTTTATCTGATCAATATTTTTAAAGTTAACAAAAAGCTGTTTCCAGGATTTTTAAGACGCACTAAATCTCTATAACGAATCATCAAATCATCTAATCTGTAGAGTACTTCTTTAGCATAAGATGTAACCACTTCTCACAGCATCAATCTCGGATTAGTAACTACTCTAACATGGTGAATCATCACCTTGATACTATGAACATCCAACCAATGTAATTAAAGTATTCGTTTGGACTCTCACCTCTGTAACACTCTCGCTTAATGACTATCTTAATTTGATATACAGCTTATTATTATTTTTTCCTGAAGAATCGGATTTCCTGGGACTTTCTTTGTTTCCTTCAAATAGTTCAGAAACATATTTTGCTGAAGACACTTGTAATTGCGTTACAGTAATTTAATACTACATCTTAATTGGAGGACCAATTTTGGCCTTTCATACTACTAGAAGTCTAGAAGCCAAAGAAACGTATGACGTTCCTTAATTTCGAAGTTATTAGTATTGTCATGGTCCACAATTCCTCGGGATTGAAGGGGAGAGATTTTAGAGCAAAGAGATATGGCAATGGTAGATTTCTTGGGATAGGTACATAGTAAATCGATCTGGGGAATATTTCAGCTCGAAGTTTGGCATCCCAGCTGTATTCAGCATCGAAGGGTTGTAGGAAAGTGATGAATAGCAAAAGCAAAATAGCGAGGGAACATAGTTTCGCTTGAATTTTTTTATCAAAGATTATTTTTACCTGTTACATGCGGTGGTCTTCATCGTCACTTGTATGTGATAGCCTTGAACCATTGTATGACCCTTTTGGCCGGTAAAATGTGGAGTTAAATTTTCAAATTTTAAAAACAAAATCTAATGGAATATAGACCTTATTTAATTATGTACCAGTAAGCTAGTATTATTCTAAATAGGGTAAATTACATATAACCCCATGTGGTTTCATTTAATGCCAAATGGCCTACCTAACATTTCAAAATATCTATTTTACCCCCCTATGTTTTATGTAAAGTGAAAACTTTACGGAAAATAACCTATGTAACATTATTAATTAAAATATTCATAGTACCTTTACTTAAATGCTAAATCAATTGATGGCTTAACTACCTTGTATAAAAATATAGGGGATTACAAGGATAAATGCAAAAATCACAAGAGAGAAAAGTGGATATTTATACAAATTATAAGAGGGTTACATGAAAATTAAAATTTTTTCATATGTATTTGGTATAAATGCCGAAACTGATTATGCATTTCATCCATTTTTCACTTTGCATAAAACCATATGGGATTATGTGACTATTTTGAAATATTAGGGAGATCATCTAGCACTACATAAAATTATAGGGGGTTATAAATAATTTACCCTTCTAAATAATATGTTTGACTAACGGGTGTCCAATGGATACTCATTAAGATATATTTCATGTGTTAAATTTTTTAAAATGTAAGATTAATAAGGAAAAGTGTATAAATATAAAAGAAGGTAACAATTGTTAGTATCTGTATATACATGATAGGTTAGGTGGAATTAATAGGCACTTGTTAGAAAAACCCATCTAATAAATTAACAGTTGTTACCCTACAAAAAATGATTTATATTTACCCTTCATTAATATGTCCAAAAACGACTAAATAAACATCTTTTGGTGCAATATATACATGATCTCATCCACTTGTATAACTATTTCATATTTCCAAACTTCAGAAGGGAAAATGTCCAATCTTTAGACTGTAGGGCCAATCTTTATTCGGTGAAAATGTCCGAATTTTAAAGATGCAATGGCAATTGGGTCTTGTTATGTTTTTTATCGTGTCACGTCGTTGTTGCGTTCGTATCAAGAAACCTCACTCCCAACCCAACATACTACACTCTTGTGTTGTGTCATAACCTGCATATTTATAAGCTGACTCAACTCGATACACATAACTAGTTAAACATTTTACACAATTAAAATCATTCTTACATGATTCAACATTTTACAAAATTAATTAATTAAAACACTAGGGGTCAGCCCAATGGTTAGAAAAGAGCTCTTAGAGTATTTTTTTATTACGTACTAAGTTCAAGATTCGAATATTATGTCTGACAGTTGAGATGAAGAGAATGTGAGGAGGGGTGAGAGGATTAAAAGAAAACTAATTAGTTTTGTTGGCAAATTCTAGCATCTACATCACATAATTTAGCCCGTCTAATCATCTAAATATTCAGAAACATAATATATATATATATATCTCAAAGTTTTCCAAGTACAAATTTAGTTACAAATCTTAAGTATTTGGTGGAAAGACAGCCTAATATCGTATACGATATGAAACTTAAGAGTTCTTAAAACTCCAAAATTGAAATCAAATCTTCTAGTCAATTTTGATCCGTTGTTTGTTTGCAAGCAAGGAGTTTGATTGTGTTAAAGAGTCACAGAGAAACGTAGATCAACAATAACTCAGCGTTCAACGAACGCTTTGCTTGACTTTGTTCACAAAGAGATCAACAAAGATACAGTAACTCTTCGTTCAACAAACGCTGTGCTACGAGTTACTGTATCAACAATGATACAGCAATCCAACACGATGGTCCACAAAACAAGAAGAAAATAAGAAGGCAATGCTTAACTGCTTGGTGGAGAAGTACCACAGTTTCATGCAATAAAACGATGATAAAAGAAAAGGTGAAGCTGATGAAACATGTCAAGTATATAGTTAGTAGTTCTACAAAACTTTTGTTACTGGAATTAATTGAAGTGTGATAGTGTACTATGCCTATCATACTAGAGTGATAATAGAAAAATGTAGAATTTCGTATTCCTAAGCTGTCTAATGTCCTCTATGAGTGTAGCCGGCAAAGAGTCATCTTCACACCCACAATTGATACTTCCTTGATACTTCCAATCAGTAATTATGCAAGTAATTACCTGTCATGTAACGATTTCAAATTGCTATAAAAGCAGTTATTACCCTAGCCTCCCACTTGTCGTCTTACTTTCACACTATCTTTTCTCCCCACTGATTTTCCATCTTACTTTCACTATCTTTTCTTCCAAAAGGTAAGTCATGTCCATGTGAGGTATTCCCACTCATTAGTAGGCGGAATGTTGGGAAAATTCTCTTGAACACACGTATTGCTACGAATTGTCATGTGAAATCCTAAATATGTTAATGTCTTGAGCTCATATTTATAAAACTAAAAATGAAGCGCTATTGCTTTTCCACCTACTAGGAAATAATGCTTTTTTAGCTTTACTCAGTCAACCACCAGTCCAAAGTGTGAGGTAAGGGTTCAAATCTTGCCTTCCATCAATTCCCACATTAATATGTGAATTTGTTTTAAAAAATCCAGGCGGGTGTATAGTGCACCGTTTGGTCCGGTGATGGTTCAGTCCCCTCCGAATTACCCCTGGACCTCCTTAGATCCACCCCTTCCCCCTAGTGTAGGATAGATTAGGATATACTACAGTTGTCGTCTTGAAAAAATAAAGTCAACAATTAAGTCTCTGTACACGTTGTAGGAGAATCTTTGCTTGTGAGACTAAATACGTTGGACTGATTAATTTGTTTGGATAGCAATTTTCTGTGAACACATTTTTCAATCACCTTTTTATCTCACAAATATCAAATTGCTACAGTAATTTTTTTACAAAAAATCCAGAAAAATGTAATCCAAACATTCATTCATTGTGGTTATGAGAAGCTATGCATGCCCCTTCATGCTATTAGTGAACTGATTATTGTATTAATATAAGTCATCTTGACACAATGGAATTCGTGGCACAGATTTCAATAACTAGACCGCATTAACTTTTATGCAAATGGTAATGTGCTGTGTTATACGATTATTTTAGACATCTCCTTTAGAGTAATTAATCACTTGATTAAGAAGAGTTTTACTACCTGCAGAAAGCAATTCTTTTAGGAAAAAGATATTTTACCAAAGAGAACATTCCTGGCACATAATTGTTACTCCAGTGGGATCAAATTTTAAACCCATCTCAAACTAAACGTAACATGTACGACAACCACTCTAAATGATATTATGTGATAAAACCAAAAGCAACACAAAAAAAATTAAAAAAACACAAGAATATGTAATACAAGAATTTTAAAGTCTTTGCAAGTTCCAGATAAAAGTTTCTGCACGATTTTCAACACTCACTAGCTACCACTCTAAATCGATTTTTATGTCCTTGTGTTTAATTCTTAAAATAGTAAAAAAATTAACATGCTCTAATCAGTGATAGAGATAGGACCTTTATTTATGGAGTACAATAATATTAGCTTTCTGTGACAGGCGAAAGTCGTCACTAAAAATTCAGAAGTCGTCACAAAAAAAGTCAGTGACGACTTTTACTGCTGTCACAGAGCTGTCACTAGTTCTATGTCACAAAAGGGGGTCCATGTGACGACTGTTGAAAGTCGTCACAAACGATTTCGCTTTTTTGATGACTCTTGTCGTCACTCATTGTTGTACATTGTGTGACGACTTTTATTGTCACTAAACTGGCTAAATTCTTGTCATAGTCAACCCTTGGAGTTGTCACATTATGCTTCCGTTCAGTGACGACTTTTGTTGTCATTGTTTTCCATCCATAAAAAGTGACAACTTTCTGGTGTCACTAGTGAAACTTGTTAGCAGTGACAACTTATTTATTGTCATTTATTTTTTTGTAAAAAGCAATAATCTAATGTTAATTACGCAACATAGCTGCCAACAATCACAAAACGTTCATTGAATAGCAAGGAGAAAAAAAAAGCCAACATACGAAAAGAAAGCCAACATTCATTTCCAATAGAAGATCAACCCAAATACATATATATATATATATAAATGTTGCCTCAAATGAGTCATAAACCATGCACCATCCAAAATAAGCCATTCAGTTACAATACTAGTGATTTCCCATCCACAATAGAGAGTAGTAAAGTTCTATACAAAAATATGAGCACGATTCCCATCTAGAACAAAACATGAGCACGATAGGCCTTGTAGTCTTCAATTCAAAAACCATCTTCACAGCAATGACTGGCTTCTTCTTCTTGGGAATCGTGTTAGAACCTACACGCTACCAAAATTGAAGCAATGAGCACTGGTGTTAAAACTGGAACTACACTTCTAGATAGGCACCATATTATAAAAACTAATGTCACTCTAATTTGAAATTATAGCAATCTAAGTAAATTGCTTAACACAAAAATAAAGTGAAATTATAGCAAATAAGACATTGAATGTATATTCTGTGAAATATAGAATAACAATACAAACACAATAAATATCTGCATGTTCACAAATATATATGCAATAACAATAACAATAACAATAACAACAATAAAATCCTAAAATCATTGAGAGCCTAGATGATCGTGAACCACACAGTATATCAAGAAAAAAAACACACACACACACACACAATCACAGGTGCCTCTTTTTCCTTAGCACAAAAAAAAAATTCTGATACAGAAAAATTTAGATGAGTTCGACAAACGAAGATCAATTAGACTAAACGAAGTTTACAAAATTCAGTTACCATTGCACAAAGAGGTTCTAGACCAATTTCAGAAGCAGGTTCCTCTAATCTCTGCCTTTCAGCTGCTTGAAAATCAATCATCACCTAAGGAGAAGAGATGACCAATTTAGCAGAAAATAGGAGAGAGAATGGGCAAACTGGTATAATGATTAATTAACAACATAGTGAGAAGGGAATATATATTAAGATAGGGACAAGACCAGATATAAATTAAGTAGCAGCATTTGTTCGACTCTGCTGTATGAAAATGTAGATTGAATTTTCTGATGAACTTGGGCACACCACAGATCATGCAGAAGATAGGCTGGAGACTAGTAACAAATTTTCAAATGTTGTTGTAACTAGAAAATACTATAGAATCATACTGTGCACAAGTGTTAACAATGTGTAAACTGTTTAGTGATATACCAGCTAATCATGTTGTTCAGAAGTATCAACAATATAGGTACTATAAAAGAATACGTCCACTAGAAAGATGAGGCAAAAACAAGAAAATTTTCCAATCTTAGAGTTCTTGACAGCTTAAATGATCTAGCAACATAGATCCAACCTACTCTAGTAATTTGCTTTTAGGAAACAAGTAGTGGAGTGGGAATTAATATCAATAAATTGGAACATGTAAAATTGCTAGAAACAGATTCTGGCACAAAATGGGCACAGTGACAACGAAAATGTAGTTTCAATTCAGACCTTTCCCAGTTAACTGTATGAGTTGGCAGCAAATTCAAAAGGGATCTAAGCAGATAATGTTCATTGACACAGTAATTACTATAGCACAAACAAAAAAAATACTATAAATGTAAAGTACCTGAGGTGAAATTGGTTCGGTTATATCCTCAAATGAACAGCTCCTTTTGACATGATATGAATGACAAAACTATCTCAAACTCACCTGAATTATAGCCAAAGAGATTCTATACAACATGACATCAGTGCTATTCTCCCGAACTATTTGTACTTGCTCTCCAAGGATTCTAAATAAGTCAACAGCAGCTGGTGTATAAAGCTTTCCATCATCTGTTTTCTTAGGTGCTTGTACCTTGTCAGCCTCAAGTATATTCAAATACTATTTCTGCAGAACAAAGTTAAAAATGAAATTTGCAGTGCTGAATATATTTGTTAGAGGAGCAAAATGAAGGAATAGCAAAGCCAAGTAGACATCATATAGTTATTACCCTTGTGGTAGCTTGCATTCTTTCTACATATGCATTCATGAGGGGATCCATTGAGCCACTCTCGGAACAAACTTGAGCTAAGGACTCGTCCACACCAAGTCCAATTAAATTTTCTTGGTATTCCACTACCCAACCTGTAACCTAATTGAATATATTGAGAATTAATTTCTTTAAAAGAAAAAGAAAAACCAAATTACTAACTGATATGAGTAAAAGAGAGTGAAGATTAAACGCTTCCAATATATGCGCCATGTTTTTTTATCACCAAAAATACTCACAGGACTTACATAGTGTATATATAGAGAAAAGGAAAACCAAAGAGCAATTAGGCTGAATGGTTTTGCAGTCCTATTTGAAGTTATTTCTTTTTCACTCTTGACAAAACCCAAAATCCATTCTAGAATGTATTAAAATCTCTGACCTTCTCTTTCTGAGAGTTTTCTCTTTTAATTTATGAATTGACAGGAAAAGAAACACTAAAAAATCTAAACTTACCTTCTGACTATGACATTTCTTATAGACAAATTCTTGCAGATTTGAAATATACATTTAAAACAAATGATGAAACAGTTTCAGACATAATTTGTAAGTAAAAGATCTTCAAAATAACACCACTACTGGGGGATTTCAAATTCGTACTGAGAGAGGAATTTCAGAATCTGGGGAAACTCAGATATTAGGAAGTGGATGAAAAGGACATTAACATTTTAAGAATCCAAAAATCTGCAGTTCATCCTTAAAGATAACATATCAGAATAGGTTTTGATCTGTCATGTGTTATTTCTATTTTTCTAAATTTTAATCTAATATAAGATGGCTAGTCCTCTATTCTTTATTTTACCATCATATCTTCAAACCCGACCTATAACAAAGCACCAATTAAATCCAGAATATGAAGAAAATAGATACAGCAAAAGAACACATGATTTTATACATATCCAAGAGTGACAGCATTTGATCCCATATTTTTAATTTGGGAGCAGGTGATCCTCTTTAAGATGCCTTTAAATCCTCTTTATATTTTGTCCTCTTTAAATCCTAAAATCATTGAGAGCCTAGATGATCGTGAACCACACAGTATATCAAGAAAAAAAACACACACACACACACACAATCACAAGTGCCTCTTTTTCCTTAGCACAAAAAAAAAATTTGATACAGAAAAATTTAGATGAGTTCGACAAAGAAAAAAGTGGAATACATCCAAACGTTCAAACACATTTGCTTTAAAAACACTAAAGTTTTGGTTGCAACATCCAGCACCTCAATGGCTGTAATTAAACATGAACAAGATTTCAAGCACCTAAATCAGCCTCAAGCAACTCAATTGCATTAAACAGGAATCAGATTTGGTGGAACCAGATTTCAAGTGCCATCAAGCAACTAAATTGACATCAAGCAACCCCTTGTCCTTTGATCCATATAACCACAAAAACATATCTAAATAAAAGCTAATAGCAAAAAAGACATGGAAACTGATGCATAAAGTATGAGGCAAATACCTATCCCCAATCAATAAAGGGTAAAGAAGGAGGATATCCAGCTTCTGGAGGAGGCATCAAGGATGGAGGTAGGTTGCCCCATGAAATTTGCACATTCTGACTGGACATCTGACCTATTTCAACCACGAAGATAACAAGATTAGATAGAAACAAGTTAAGAAAGAATATGTTTAATATTCCTTCTAATACTGAGAGTAGAGCAAAAAGGGGAAAAGAGTAACTGGTCAATATGCCTTTAAAAGGATTTGATGGAATTATTTGACTTCCAAGATTATTTTGTAATCAACCATTATCAATGAAATTTACTGCTAAATGTAAAACCAATGGGAGAGAAAAGCAGTATCAGATATTCTTCAACCACAATTTTGTGAAGTCTATCGGTAGGAATAACTATTCATAACCACCCCTTCTCCCTCCTCTTCCCCCAATAGACTCTCCTTTAATTAACAAAAAAGAAAAGCTTTGAATACTACAGTAAAACAATGTGTTTGATTAAATAGCTCTATCTGGTTCTGCCTTGAAAAGGCATGTAGACCAGCGGACAGAGTACTTCCCCATGGACCCCTCTTGCCAACAAGCAAAAATAGCCTAGCAAACTAAAGCCTTTCCTGCATCAGGATGGACTACAACTAAAATGGTGGCTATCCAAGTTGTGTCACTCTTTGTTCTCTGTGCTCAAATTATGAAAATAAGCTGTAGTATGGTAGTAATTGTAGTTATAAGAAGGTGATACAGAGAACATAGGATCAATGGCATAGGCATCTTCAGTTTCAGCTATTACTATAAATCTACCAAAAACCTGATTTCAGTTTCAGCTATTGCTATAAATCTACCAAAAACCTGATTAGTAACTTCATAAAACACAAGTTAGAAGGGGTAAAACCTAATGTTACCGTTCATTTTTTTTAATATAAAGAAGAAAAAGCATCATCTATGCAGATTGGTACTCAGAGTTTGGATGGGCTGTTTCAAGTCTGGTCTTAGGATTCCATACAAGCAAAGTATCAAGCCTTTTGACAAGATTTCTGATGACTAACAGTTACATGGATGGACAAGCTCCCAGAGAGAGAGAGAGAGAACCAGAGAGTAAATTACATGGTATGGCATAAAGTACATTTAAAACAGCCAAATAAATTAGGCAAATCAGTCAAGTTCTCTTCCCCTTAAGGAAGCAATTGAATGGCACGACAAATTGTTTAATTTCTCTTTCATCCAACCAAATTAATGCAGTCAAAAAATGTTCGCATTTCATAGCTCCTCAAAGAAAGCCGGTTCTGACCATCCTAATCACAAAAAGGTTCCATCAAAATATAAAGCAAGCAATTTTTGGTTTAATCAGTCCAAATTTCTCGAAAACAGTGAAAAAATCCACAAAAGAAAAAAAAATTCTTGGACGAACCCTAACACTATTCATACTCCAGATCGCAAGTGTTTTGGATGCGATTTGGCCAAGAGTATTACCTTCCCCACTGCTAATTAACAATCTAGTTCATAAATTAGTCTTTACAATAGAAGGCTGAGCAACTTTTGAAAAAAAAAAAAAAAAAAAACTCATACCGCACAATTAGCTGAAGAGGGGGTCGGAGAAAAGTCTAAGCTGAAGTCGCTGAACGAGGAGGGAGCTTGGAAGTGTTCTGACTTCGCTTCTTCGGCGAGCTTGACCTGAAGATTGGCACTTGTCAATGGTGCTTTAGAGGAGCATTTTGCGGAAGCAGAAGGTGTTTGAGGTCCAGAGTTTTTCGGTGTTCACCGTAGGAAGGAAAGACTGAGAATGAAATTTGTCCAAGTGTTGGAAGAGAGAAGCGGCGAGACTTTTGTTTGTCTGTGAACAACCAAAAATGACGTCGTTTTGTAGAGAT
This sequence comes from Coffea arabica, assembly GCF_036785885.1. Taxonomy (NCBI): domain Eukaryota; kingdom Viridiplantae; phylum Streptophyta; class Magnoliopsida; order Gentianales; family Rubiaceae; genus Coffea; species Coffea arabica. Next base: position 4,028,467 of record NC_092324.1, on the reverse strand, counting down.
TTCAACCACCCGCCTCGCGGCTCTTTCAGATTTCAGACTGGCGCTCTTTTTTTTTTTGGCATCTAAGCACGTCTTTGAGATTCCAGGATTCACGCCTTTAACTTCATACATCTTTTTTCTTTTTTTTTTCCCTGGTCAAATTTTTTTTTTCAGATTTCTTTTTTCATACTTAATCTCTTTTTTTTTTCCTTAATCTCATCTATAAATATCAAATAAATTATTTGATATTGGTTTCTTTTTTGTACATGTATATATATGTGTGCTTGTTTGTGTCTATATACATCTTTTTGGGTTTGGATAACTCAATATACAAATTATTTAAGAAATTACCTTACAATAAAACTTACACAATAAAACATGTTTCAAAAATTTAACATGCATAGAATTGCTTATATACAGTATATCACTTCTTACTCATGCTTATCCTACTCTTTGTCTATTACTTAGTTTTTATAATAAATTAAAAGAAACATGTAATCAAATATTCTGTTAAATGTGTTACAACTCTCAATCTTATTGCACGACAGATATTTTACTGAATAATTTTAATTTCGTATATACCCATTCCATATGAAAATAATTATTACTTATGATGTATTACACGTTATACTAATCTTTCACAGTGCTAACATTAGACTACAAATTATATTCAATTACACTTTTTCAAATTATTTCAGTTATTGATTTTTGGGGGTTGTTATAAGTAATAATAAACAATTCATCAAAAAAATTTTATGCTCAAACATGTCTATTATGTCAACTTAGCAAAAATTACAAATATCTAAAACTAGTTTGTTATTATATCATTTGCATTTTGCTAATACGTAATGAATAGGGGCTAAATTATAAAATTAGGGTGTCATATCTTCTGTGCTTTTGCTCATATAAAAGAATTGGGGGCTAAATAATAAAATTAGGGTGCCATAGTAGAATTAGTGAAATTTGATGAAAATACTATAGAATTGCTTATATACAGTATAGCACTTCTTACTCATGCTTATCCTACTCTTTGTCTATTACTTAGTTTTTATAATAAATTAAAAGAAACATGTAATCAAATATTCTGTTAAATGTGTTACAACTCTCAATCTTATTGCACGACAGATATTTTACTGAATAATTTTAATTTCATATATACCCATTCCATATGAAAATAATTATTACTTATGATGTATTACACGTTATACTAATCTTTCACAATGCTAACATTAGACTACAAATTATATTCAATTACACTTTTTCAAATTATTTCAGTTATTGATTTTTGGGGGTTGTTATAAGTAATAATAAACAATTCATGAAAAAATTTTTATGCTCAGACATGTCTATTATGTCAACTTAGCAAAAATTACAAATATCTAAAAATAGTTTGTTATTATATCATTTGCATTTTGTTAATACATAATGAATAGGGGCTAAATTATAAAATTAGGGTGTCATATCTTCGGTGCTTTTGCTAATATAAAAGAATTGGGGGCTAAAAAATAAAATTAGGGTGTCATAGTAGAATTAGTGAAAGTTGATGAAAATACTGTAGTATACAGTGATGCAAAAAGTTGTCACAAAATTGGAACCGGGTAGACTTTCAATGACAACAAGTTATGTTGTCACTATAGAGAGAGCGTTTGTGACGACTTTACTTGAGTTGTCATAAAATCATTTCCCGCGGCATCAAATGAGATGAGCGCCAACTATTTCGTGACGAGTTGAGAATGACAACTTCCAATGTTGTCACTGATTATGCTTGTGCTGTACTCATCTGTGATGACACCTAATGTCGTCACTGAATTAGGTTATCTGTGACAAGATTTTTGTTGTCACATAAATTTTTGTCACTGAAAAATATATTTCTTGTAGTGTCAAGTATATAGTTAGTAGTTCTACAAAACTTTTGTTACTGGAATTAATTGAAGTGTGATAGTGTACTATGCCTATCATACTAGAGTGATAATAGAAAAATGTAGAATTTCGTATTCCTAAGCTGTCTAATGTCCTCTATGAGTGTAGCCGGCAAAGAGTCATCTTCACACCCACAATTGATACTTCCTTGATACTTCCAATCAGTAATTATGCAAGTAATTACCTGTCATGTAACGATTTCAAATTGCTATAAAAGCAGTTATTACCCTAGCCTCCCACTTGTCGTCTTACTTTCACACTATCTTTTCTCCCCACTGATTTTCCATCTTACTTTCACTATCTTTTCTTCCAAAAGGTAAGTCATGTCCATGTTAGGTATTCCCACTCATTAGTAGGCGGAATGTTGGGAAAATTCTCTTGAACACACGTATTGCTACGAATTGTCATGTGAAATCCTAAATATGTTAATGTCTTGAGCTCATATTTATAAAACTAAAAATGAAGCGCTATTGCTTTTCCACCTACTAGGAAATAATGCTTTTTTAGCTTTACTCAGTCAACCACCAGTCCAAAGTGTGAGGTAAGGGTTCAAATCTTGCCTTCCATCAATTCCCACATTAATATGTGAATTTGTTTTAAAAAATCCAGGCGGGTGTATAGTGCACCGTTTGGTCCGGTGATGGTTCAGTCCCCTCCGAATTACCCCTGGACCTCCTTAGATCCACCCCTTCCCCCTAGTGTAGGATAGATTAGGATATACTACAGTTGTCGTCTTGAAAAAATAAAGTCAACAATTAAGTCTCTGTACACGTTGTAGGAGAATCTTTGCTTGTGAGACTAAATACGTTGGACTGATTAATTTGTTTGGATAGCAATTTTCTGTGAACACATTTTTCAATCACCTTTTTATCTCACAAATATCAAATTGCTACAGTAATTTTTTTACAAAAAATCCAGAAAAATGTAATCCAAACATTCATTCATTGTGGTTATGAGAAGCTATGCATGCCCCTTCATGCTATTAGTGAACTGATTATTGTATTAATATAAGTCATCTTGACACAATGGAATTCGTGGCACAGATTTCAATAACTAGACCGCATTAACTTTTATGCAAATGGTAATGTGCTGTGTTATACGATTATTTTAGACATCTCCTTTAGAGTAATTAATCACTTGATTAAGAAGAGTTTTACTACCTGCAGAAAGCAATTCTTTTAGGAAAAAGATATTTTACCAAAGAGAACATTCCTGGCACATAATTGTTACTCCAGTGGGATCAAATTTTAAACCCATCTCAAACTAAACGTAACATGTACGACAACCACTCTAAATGATATTATGTGATAAAACCAAAAGCAACACAAAAAAAATTAAAAAAACACAAGAATATGTAATACAAGAATTTTAAAGTCTTTGCAAGTTCCAGATAAAAGTTTCTGCACGATTTTCAACACTCACTAGCTACCACTCTAAATCGATTTTTATGTCCTTGTGTTTAATTCTTAAAATAGTAAAAAAATTAACATGCTCTAATCAGTGATAGAGATAGGACCTTTATTTATGGAGTACAATAATATTAGCTTTCTGTGACAGGCGAAAGTCGTCACTAAAAATTCAGAAGTCGTCACAAAAAAAGTCAGTGACGACTTTTACTGCTGTCACAGAGCTGTCACTAGTTCTATGTCACAAAAGGGGGTCCATGTGACGACTGTTGAAAGTCGTCACAAACGATTTCGCTTTTTTGATGACTCTTGTCGTCACTCATTGTTGTACATTGTGTGACGACTTTTATTGTCACTAAACTGGCTAAATTCTTGTCATAGTCAACCCTTGGAGTTGTCACATTATGCTTCCGTTCAGTGACGACTTTTGTTGTCATTGTTTTCCATCCATAAAAAGTGACAACTTTCTGGTGTCACTAGTGAAACTTGTTAGCAGTGACAACTTATTTATTGTCATTTATTTTTTTGTAAAAAGCAATAATCTAATGTTAATTACGCAACATAGCTGCCAACAATCACAAAACGTTCATTGAATAGCAAGGAGAAAAAAAAAGCCAACATACGAAAAGAAAGCCAACATTCATTTCCAATAGAAGATCAACCCAAATACATATATATATATATATAAATGTTGCCTCAAATGAGTCATAAACCATGCACCATCCAAAATAAGCCATTCAGTTACAATACTAGTGATTTCCCATCCACAATAGAGAGTAGTAAAGTTCTATACAAAAATATGAGCACGATTCCCATCTAGAACAAAACATGAGCACGATAGGCCTTGTAGTCTTCAATTCAAAAACCATCTTCACAGCAATGACTGGCTTCTTCTTCTTGGGAATCGTGTTAGAACCTACACGCTACCAAAATTGAAGCAATGAGCACTGGTGTTAAAACTGGAACTACACTTCTAGATAGGCACCATATTATAAAAACTAATGTCACTCTAATTTGAAATTATAGCAATCTAAGTAAATTGCTTAACACAAAAATAAAGTGAAATTATAGCAAATAAGACATTGAATGTATATTCTGTGAAATATAGAATAACAATACAAACACAATAAATATCTGCATGTTCACAAATATATATGCAATAACAATAACAATAACAATAACAACAATAAAATCCTAAAATCATTGAGAGCCTAGATGATCGTGAACCACACAGTATATCAAGAAAAAAAACACACACACACACACACAATCACAGGTGCCTCTTTTTCCTTAGCACAAAAAAAAAATTCTGATACAGAAAAATTTAGATGAGTTCGACAAACGAAGATCAATTAGACTAAACGAAGTTTACAAAATTCAGTTACCATTGCACAAAGAGGTTCTAGACCAATTTCAGAAGCAGGTTCCTCTAATCTCTGCCTTTCAGCTGCTTGAAAATCAATCATCACCTAAGGAGAAGAGATGACCAATTTAGCAGAAAATAGGAGAGAGAATGGGCAAACTGGTATAATGATTAATTAACAACATAGTGAGAAGGGAATATATATTAAGATAGGGACAAGACCAGATATAAATTAAGTAGCAGCATTTGTTCGACTCTGCTGTATGAAAATGTAGATTGAATTTTCTGATGAACTTGGGCACACCACAGATCATGCAGAAGATAGGCTGGAGACTAGTAACAAATTTTCAAATGTTGTTGTAACTAGAAAATACTATAGAATCATACTGTGCACAAGTGTTAACAATGTGTAAACTGTTTAGTGATATACCAGCTAATCATGTTGTTCAGAAGTATCAACAATATAGGTACTATAAAAGAATACGTCCACTAGAAAGATGAGGCAAAAACAAGAAAATTTTCCAATCTTAGAGTTCTTGACAGCTTAAATGATCTAGCAACATAGATCCAACCTACTCTAGTAATTTGCTTTTAGGAAACAAGTAGTGGAGTGGGAATTAATATCAATAAATTGGAACATGTAAAATTGCTAGAAACAGATTCTGGCACAAAATGGGCACAGTGACAACGAAAATGTAGTTTCAATTCAGACCTTTCCCAGTTAACTGTATGAGTTGGCAGCAAATTCAAAAGGGATCTAAGCAGATAATGTTCATTGACACAGTAATTACTATAGCACAAACAAAAAAAATACTATAAATGTAAAGTACCTGAGGTGAAATTGGTTCGGTTATATCCTCAAATGAACAGCTCCTTTTGACATGATATGAATGACAAAACTATCTCAAACTCACCTGAATTATAGCCAAAGAGATTCTATACAACATGACATCAGTGCTATTCTCCCGAACTATTTGTACTTGCTCTCCAAGGATTCTAAATAAGTCAACAGCAGCTGGTGTATAAAGCTTTCCATCATCTGTTTTCTTAGGTGCTTGTACCTTGTCAGCCTCAAGTATATTCAAATACTATTTCTGCAGAACAAAGTTAAAAATGAAATTTGCAGTGCTGAATATATTTGTTAGAGGAGCAAAATGAAGGAATAGCAAAGCCAAGTAGACATCATATAGTTATTACCCTTGTGGTAGCTTGCATTCTTTCTACATATGCATTCATGAGGGGATCCATTGAGCCACTCTCGGAACAAACTTGAGCTAAGGACTCGTCCACACCAAGTCCAATTAAATTTTCTTGGTATTCCACTACCCAACCTGTAACCTAATTGAATATATTGAGAATTAATTTCTTTAAAAGAAAAAGAAAAACCAAATTACTAACTGATATGAGTAAAAGAGAGTGAAGATTAAACGCTTCCAATATATGCGCCATGTTTTTTTATCACCAAAAATACTCACAGGACTTACATAGTGTATATATAGAGAAAAGGAAAACCAAAGAGCAATTAGGCTGAATGGTTTTGCAGTCCTATTTGAAGTTATTTCTTTTTCACTCTTGACAAAACCCAAAATCCATTCTAGAATGTATTAAAATCTCTGACCTTCTCTTTCTGAGAGTTTTCTCTTTTAATTTATGAATTGACAGGAAAAGAAACACTAAAAAATCTAAACTTACCTTCTGACTATGACATTTCTTATAGACAAATTCTTGCAGATTTGAAATATACATTTAAAACAAATGATGAAACAGTTTCAGACATAATTTGTAAGTAAAAGATCTTCAAAATAACACCACTACTGGGGGATTTCAAATTCGTACTGAGAGAGGAATTTCAGAATCTGGGGAAACTCAGATATTAGGAAGTGGATGAAAAGGACATTAACATTTTAAGAATCCAAAAATCTGCAGTTCATCCTTAAAGATAACATATCAGAATAGGTTTTGATCTGTCATGTGTTATTTCTATTTTTCTAAATTTTAATCTAATATAAGATGGCTAGTCCTCTATTCTTTATTTTACCATCATATCTTCAAACCCGACCTATAACAAAGCACCAATTAAATCCAGAATATGAAGAAAATAGATACAGCAAAAGAACACATGATTTTATACATATCCAAGAGTGACAGCATTTGATCCCATATTTTTAATTTGGGAGCAGGTGATCCTCTTTAAGATGCCTTTAAATCCTCTTTATATTTTGTCCTCTTTAAATCCTAAAATCATTGAGAGCCTAGATGATCGTGAACCACACAGTATATCAAGAAAAAAAACACACACACACACACACAATCACAAGTGCCTCTTTTTCCTTAGCACAAAAAAAAAATTTGATACAGAAAAATTTAGATGAGTTCGACAAAGAAAAAAGTGGAATACATCCAAACGTTCAAACACATTTGCTTTAAAAACACTAAAGTTTTGGTTGCAACATCCAGCACCTCAATGGCTGTAATTAAACATGAACAAGATTTCAAGCACCTAAATCAGCCTCAAGCAACTCAATTGCATTAAACAGGAATCAGATTTGGTGGAACCAGATTTCAAGTGCCATCAAGCAACTAAATTGACATCAAGCAACCCCTTGTCCTTTGATCCATATAACCACAAAAACATATCTAAATAAAAGCTAATAGCAAAAAAGACATGGAAACTGATGCATAAAGTATGAGGCAAATACCTATCCCCAATCAATAAAGGGTAAAGAAGGAGGATATCCAGCTTCTGGAGGAGGCATCAAGGATGGAGGTAGGTTGCCCCATGAAATTTGCACATTCTGACTGGACATCTGACCTATTTCAACCACGAAGATAACAAGATTAGATAGAAACAAGTTAAGAAAGAATATGTTTAATATTCCTTCTAATACTGAGAGTAGAGCAAAAAGGGGAAAAGAGTAACTGGTCAATATGCCTTTAAAAGGATTTGATGGAATTATTTGACTTCCAAGATTATTTTGTAATCAACCATTATCAATGAAATTTACTGCTAAATGTAAAACCAATGGGAGAGAAAAGCAGTATCAGATATTCTTCAACCACAATTTTGTGAAGTCTATCGGTAGGAATAACTATTCATAACCACCCCTTCTCCCTCCTCTTCCCCCAATAGACTCTCCTTTAATTAACAAAAAAGAAAAGCTTTGAATACTACAGTAAAACAATGTGTTTGATTAAATAGCTCTATCTGGTTCTGCCTTGAAAAGGCATGTAGACCAGCGGACAGAGTACTTCCCCATGGACCCCTCTTGCCAACAAGCAAAAATAGCCTAGCAAACTAAAGCCTTTCCTGCATCAGGATGGACTACAACTAAAATGGTGGCTATCCAAGTTGTGTCACTCTTTGTTCTCTGTGCTCAAATTATGAAAATAAGCTGTAGTATGGTAGTAATTGTAGTTATAAGAAGGTGATACAGAGAACATAGGATCAATGGCATAGGCATCTTCAGTTTCAGCTATTACTATAAATCTACCAAAAACCTGATTTCAGTTTCAGCTATTGCTATAAATCTACCAAAAACCTGATTAGTAACTTCATAAAACACAAGTTAGAAGGGGTAAAACCTAATGTTACCGTTCATTTTTTTTAATATAAAGAAGAAAAAGCATCATCTATGCAGATTGGTACTCAGAGTTTGGATGGGCTGTTTCAAGTCTGGTCTTAGGATTCCATACAAGCAAAGTATCAAGCCTTTTGACAAGATTTCTGATGACTAACAGTTACATGGATGGACAAGCTCCCAGAGAGAGAGAGAGAGAACCAGAGAGTAAATTACATGGTATGGCATAAAGTACATTTAAAACAGCCAAATAAATTAGGCAAATCAGTCAAGTTCTCTTCCCCTTAAGGAAGCAATTGAATGGCACGACAAATTGTTTAATTTCTCTTTCATCCAACCAAATTAATGCAGTCAAAAAATGTTCGCATTTCATAGCTCCTCAAAGAAAGCCGGTTCTGACCATCCTAATCACAAAAAGGTTCCATCAAAATATAAAGCAAGCAATTTTTGGTTTAATCAGTCCAAATTTCTCGAAAACAGTGAAAAAATCCACAAAAGAAAAAAAAATTCTTGGACGAACCCTAACACTATTCATACTCCAGATCGCAAGTGTTTTGGATGCGATTTGGCCAAGAGTATTACCTTCCCCACTGCTAATTAACAATCTAGTTCATAAATTAGTCTTTACAATAGAAGGCTGAGCAACTTTTGAAAAAAAAAAAAAAAAAAAAACTCATACCGCACAATTAGCTGAAGAGGGGGTCGGAGAAAAGTCTAAGCTGAAGTCGCTGAACGAGGAGGGAGCTTGGAAGTGTTCTGACTTCGCTTCTTCGGCGAGCTTGACCTGAAGATTGGCACTTGTCAATGGTGCTTTAGAGGAGCATTTTGCGGAAGCAGAAGGTGTTTGAGGTCCAGAGTTTTTCGGTGTTCACCGTAGGAAGGAAAGACTGAGAATGAAATTTGTCCAAGTGTTGGAAGAGAGAAGCGGCGAGACTTTTGTTTGTCTGTGAACAACCAAAAATGACGTCGTTTTGTAGAGATTTCAACCACCCGCCTCGCGGCTCTTTCAGATTTCAGACTGGCGCTCTTTTTTTTTTTGGCATCTAAGCACGTCTTTGAGATTCCAGGATTCACGCCTTTAACTTCATACATCTTTTTTCTTTTTTTTTTCCCTGGTCAAATTTTTTTTTTCAGATTTCTTTTTTCATACTTAATCTCTTTTTTTTTTCCTTAATCTCATCTATAAATATCAAATAAATTATTTGATATTGGTTTCTTTTTTGTACATGTATATATATGTGTGCTTGTTTGTGTCTATATACATCTTTTTGGGTTTGGATAACTCAATATACAAATTATTTAAGAAATTACCTTACAATAAAACTTACACAATAAAACATGTTTCAAAAATTTAACATGCATAGAATTGCTTATATACAGTATATCACTTCTTACTCATGCTTATCCTACTCTTTGTCTATTACTTAGTTTTTATAATAAATTAAAAGAAACATGTAATCAAATATTCTGTTAAATGTGTTACAACTCTCAATCTTATTGCACGACAGATATTTTACTGAATAATTTTAATTTCGTATATACCCATTCCATATGAAAATAATTATTACTTATGATGTATTACACGTTATACTAATCTTTCACAGTGCTAACATTAGACTACAAATTATATTCAATTACACTTTTTCAAATTATTTCAGTTATTGATTTTTGGGGGTTGTTATAAGTAATAATAAACAATTCATCAAAAAAATTTTATGCTCAAACATGTCTATTATGTCAACTTAGCAAAAATTACAAATATCTAAAACTAGTTTGTTATTATATCATTTGCATTTTGCTAATACGTAATGAATAGGGGCTAAATTATAAAATTAGGGTGTCATATCTTCTGTGCTTTTGCTCATATAAAAGAATTGGGGGCTAAATAATAAAATTAGGGTGCCATAGTAGAATTAGTGAAATTTGATGAAAATACTATAGAATTGCTTATATACAGTATAGCACTTCTTACTCATGCTTATCCTACTCTTTGTCTATTACTTAGTTTTTATAATAAATTAAAAGAAACATGTAATCAAATATTCTGTTAAATGTGTTACAACTCTCAATCTTATTGCACGACAGATATTTTACTGAATAATTTTAATTTCATATATACCCATTCCATATGAAAATAATTATTACTTATGATGTATTACACGTTATACTAATCTTTCACAATGCTAACATTAGACTACAAATTATATTCAATTACACTTTTTCAAATTATTTCAGTTATTGATTTTTGGGGGTTGTTATAAGTAATAATAAACAATTCATGAAAAAATTTTTATGCTCAGACATGTCTATTATGTCAACTTAGCAAAAATTACAAATATCTAAAAATAGTTTGTTATTATATCATTTGCATTTTGTTAATACATAATGAATAGGGGCTAAATTATAAAATTAGGGTGTCATATCTTCGGTGCTTTTGCTAATATAAAAGAATTGGGGGCTAAAAAATAAAATTAGGGTGTCATAGTAGAATTAGTGAAAGTTGATGAAAATACTGTAGTATACAGTGATGCAAAAAGTTGTCACAAAATTGGAACCGGGTAGACTTTCAATGACAACAAGTTATGTTGTCACTATAGAGAGAGCGTTTGTGACGACTTTACTTGAGTTGTCATAAAATCATTTCCCGCGGCATCAAATGAGATGAGCGCCAACTATTTCGTGACGAGTTGAGAATGACAACTTCCAATGTTGTCACTGATTATGCTTGTGCTGTACTCATCTGTGATGACACCTAATGTCGTCACTGAATTAGGTTATCTGTGACAAGATTTTTGTTGTCACATAAATTTTTGTCACTGAAAAATATATTTCTTGTAGTGTCAAGTATATAGTTAGTAGTTCTACAAAACTTTTGTTACTGGAATTAATTGAAGTGTGATAGTGTACTATGCCTATCATACTAGAGTGATAATAGAAAAATGTAGAATTTCGTATTCCTAAGCTGTCTAATGTCCTCTATGAGTGTAGCCGGCAAAGAGTCATCTTCACACCCACAATTGATACTTCCTTGATACTTCCAATCAGTAATTATGCAAGTAATTACCTGTCATGTAACGATTTCAAATTGCTATAAAAGCAGTTATTACCCTAGCCTCCCACTTGTCGTCTTACTTTCACACTATCTTTTCTCCCCACTGATTTTCCATCTTACTTTCACTATCTTTTCTTCCAAAAGGTAAGTCATGTCCATGTGAGGTATTCCCACTCATTAGTAGGCGGAATGTTGGGAAAATTCTCTTGAACACACGTATTGCTACGAATTGTCATGTGAAATCCTAAATATGTTAATGTCTTGAGCTCATATTTATAAAACTAAAAATGAAGCGCTATTGCTTTTCCACCTACTAGGAAATAATGCTTTTTTAGCTTTACTCAGTCAACCACCAGTCCAAAGTGTGAGGTAAGGGTTCAAATCTTGCCTTCCATCAATTCCCACATTAATATGTGAATTTGTTTTAAAAAATCCAGGCGGGTGTATAGTGCACCGTTTGGTCCGGTGATGGTTCAGTCCCCTCCGAATTACCCCTGGACCTCCTTAGATCCACCCCTTCCCCCTAGTGTAGGATAGATTAGGATATACTACAGTTGTCGTCTTGAAAAAATAAAGTCAACAATTAAGTCTCTGTACACGTTGTAGGAGAATCTTTGCTTGTGAGACTAAATACGTTGGACTGATTAATTTGTTTGGATAGCAATTTTCTGTGAACACATTTTTCAATCACCTTTTTATCTCACAAATATCAAATTGCTACAGTAATTTTTTTACAAAAAATCCAGAAAAATGTAATCCAAACATTCATTCATTGTGGTTATGAGAAGCTATGCATGCCCCTTCATGCTATTAGTGAACTGATTATTGTATTAATATAAGTCATCTTGACACAATGGAATTCGTGGCACAGATTTCAATAACTAGACCGCATTAACTTTTATGCAAATGGTAATGTGCTGTGTTATACGATTATTTTAGACATCTCCTTTAGAGTAATTAATCACTTGATTAAGAAGAGTTTTACTACCTGCAGAAAGCAATTCTTTTAGGAAAAAGATATTTTACCAAAGAGAACATTCCTGGCACATAATTGTTACTCCAGTGGGATCAAATTTTAAACCCATCTCAAACTAAACGTAACATGTACGACAACCACTCTAAATGATATTATGTGATAAAACCAAAAGCAACACAAAAAAAATTAAAAAAACACAAGAATATGTAATACAAGAATTTTAAAGTCTTTGCAAGTTCCAGATAAAAGTTTCTGCACGATTTTCAACACTCACTAGCTACCACTCTAAATCGATTTTTATGTCCTTGTGTTTAATTCTTAAAATAGTAAAAAAATTAACATGCTCTAATCAGTGATAGAGATAGGACCTTTATTTATGGAGTACAATAATATTAGCTTAGAATTACAAGATGTTAGTTCGTGGATTTTGGACCAACTAAATGTTTGTTATAGTAAATCAATTTATTCAAAATTACAAAAAAAAATTAAAAATTTGTCTACAACTTGAGATTTATTATTTTCCAAGTCATCTAATTCTATAAAATTGTATAGTAATTAAAATTATGCCTAAGAATACATGTGAACTCCATTAACCATATACAGTAAGCGAATAATTTGTACACAATCAAATTGTCAATTGATATTTGGTTGGCTTGTAATTCACATGAATGGAAATATAAGAAACATTCAATGTTAAGCAAATAACAATTTGTTTAATTAAAAAAAAATAACATTTAATAGAAAGGGAAAACATAGCATCATGTGATATATTTTAGTTCAAGGTTCACCATTGTGGAAATGGTAAAGATAGTTACAAAAAAATTTCAATAGAGAGAATACTATCAAAAATTAGAGCGAGCAAGAGCAGGGAAAATACTAAAATTTTTATAGGCTCTAATTTTCTAAAACGATTAAATAACAAAAACATTTTATCACATAAAGAACCTATCAGATTTTAGCAACATCACATAATAGTGCTCTAATAAAGCCAAAAAGCAGAACCGACACAAGGCAGATTATAAAGATAAACGCCTTTTTGTTCTATAAAGAGAGGTACTCAAGACAAATCAGAAGAGAGGTGGAAGAGAAGAGATTAACATGCGGCCCCCACCAAGATTCACCGAAGAGCAGAAAGCCGCTCTGGGGGCTCATATTCATGAATACTTGAGTAGGGATGAGAAGAAGGAATTGGCCAAGGAATTGAAACTTGGCTTGGATCAAGTATCCAACTATCTCAACCGAAGGAGAAAGGAAGAGAAGGAGAAGAAAAAGATGGTTGATCTGGAGAATAGGATCAAAGAACTGGAGAATGAGCTTCAACAAGCAAACGATCAGATTTCCAGTCTCAATGAGACATTGGGACTCTGGCAGCAGTTGCAGATTGCAGGGCTTTAATCCACCACCTACGTAGTATTGTACTGCATGCATGCAAGTAGTAGTATTATTTGAGCAGGTTTGCACGGTATCTTTTGGTGGAAAGTTTGCACGGATAATGGTGCTCATATATTAGAGCGTCCTATATATAGCATCAGCGTCTTTGTTCTCCAGGTCGAGGCTAAGTAACAAAAATATAATACAGTCCATCTTGGGTTTGGTGTGTTTTGTTTGGAGTCACAAATAAATGTAAAATATTGCTGCTGCATGTCTTTTTCCAGGTCGTCATGTTTGGTCGACATGAAACACTGAAGTTTCCAAGAAACTAGCAGCGGTATCGGGTTCTGCTTGTTTCATCAAGTCTTGTCTGTCTGTGTATTCTCGGACACGGAAAGTAATGATATGATATGATATGCATACCATTAATGTGCTGAATTCAGCAGTATTTGCTTCTCTTTCAACATGAGTAATTTAATGATGTGCAGAATATTAATTTTGCGGAATTTAGTATATATGCTTCTGTCAATATCAAACTTTGTCTTGGCTCCCATGATTTTCTGTGCGTGAAGGCTTTCTGTAGCCGCCATCCGATCCAATCCGATCTGTGTACCCTTCCTATTGTGTAATTCTTTTTCTGTAATAACATTTGTTGATTTTTCACTGCCACTTTAGCCGTCGAAAAACACCCATACAAAAGCGCTATGAACCAGGCCCCACTTGCCCCAAAAGTCATTCACCAGGTTGGTATACTACTGCACATGCATGTAAAGAAACAGAGGTTACTGTAACTTTTCTTTTTGTCATGTACATAAATGGCAGTTTTTATTTTTAATTGAATATTTGTTCAACTATTTTTCGATTAGCCAAAAATCATGAACATCTCTCCGCTCAATTCTTCTCTTCTTTCTCTTTTTGCCTTTGCCTTCAACCCTTATTTCCCTCTTTTTTTTTCGTCTTTTTTTCCCTTCAAATTTTTTCTTTATAATTAATTATATTAAGATTATTTTCCTACTTTTTTTAGGTGATTACAACTATCTGGTATGTTTCATTTTCTTTTTATCCCTGTTTTTCCCCCATTTCACATTGCCTATTAATTATATTTAAGTTTTTTTTCATTAACTATATTTTATTTAGCCTTTATCATTTTTCTTTTTTTTTTTGCCGCTTTATCTTGTTATCATGGTGTATTTATTTATTTTGGTTGATCTCCTTGATATTCATTAAACCTTTCATTATTTTGGTTATGCAAGTCGATTCTCCTTTTGTGAGGTTTGTCTTAAATTTAAATACAAAATTTGTATTTTTTTTGCTGATTAATTGCTTTAAATATAGATTTTTATAGGATTATCTTCTTTTTTTTATCTATTTTTTTAATTCAATCGGAAACCAAGAACCCTGAAAGCATAACGGAAGAATCACAGAGAACTGCTACCTACTAGCTAACTAAGCTATGCTGCTACGAAAGTTCGGAAGCCCCAACCGATCTAGTGCAAGATCACCTCTCACCAGACGAGGCAACTCACTGAAAGACTCATAGGTCGAAGATACTCCAGTATCCACTCCAACATTTGACAGTCTATCCGCAGGTTTATCCGCTTCCTGAAAGCAATGTGATATCTCTCTAATACAGCTTCTAGCTCGTAACAGTTCCTGTAGATCCCCTTGCAACTTCCATGGACACCTCACTTTTCCTTGAATAATCTAAACCAGCACCAAAGAATCAGATTCTAAGTGCAAGTCAAGATAACCCCGAGCAAGAGCCAACCGAACACCATATAGAAGTGCCTTTAATTCCACAAAATTTGTATTTTGTAATTCTAATGTTTTAGTTCCTCTTTAATGCACTTCCTTTAGTATTTCTTTGTTACTGAATTTCTGTACCCTTTTTATTTATTGAAAAGCCTTCCATTCGAATTTCTTTCAAGTTTTGTTGTGATTTTGTAGGGTGAAAGTTTTTACATAATGGTGTCTTGTTTGAGAAAGAAATAGTGGTGAAATTTTATACATTTGTAAATATAATAGTATGATATTTGAGCTTTATGAAGCATATATCATTTATGTTAATATTAAACTGATTTTGCATTTCTCAGATAAATCTCAACTGCATCACAATAAGCAAGTTGGAGCAAACTTTTGGAACATTCCACTAAAAATAAACTTTATTTTTAGGCTCATTTTTTGGCAATTATAAATTTATAATTGCTCTTTGTTTGAAAGCAAATTATAGTGTGATGAATTTTAACCAAAATTTTATAAGTGGGCCTAAGTTGTGCTTACACAGCCTGGTTCCTTCTAGTGCATATCAGAACTTTGAGAATTCGGGCTAGCAATTAAAATTTTTGGCAAAAAAAATCTTGAGTTTTTCAAAAGTATACTTCTAAAACATCTTCCAACAACTTTTTTTAACTTAAAATACATCATATTTTGTTTTGAGTTGATTTGACTGCCAAAATTTTGAGAATTTTGCCCATTTGGATTGCTATTTTCTAGAGTTTTTTGTAGAAAAATTATAATAGCGATTTGATATATGTGAGGCAAAAAGATAATTAAAAATTGTGATCACAAAAAATGTCAAATTTTTTCTGGAAAAAACTTCAATCCAAACATTTGGTGAAAAAAATATTGAGTTTTTCGAAAGTATTGTTTTATAACATTTTCCAACAACTTTTTTTTAACTTAAAATACATCATATTTTGTTAAATGCTACACCAAAAAATCCATACAACCGCATAATTACAATTTACAATTAGTGGCTCAATTTAGCATGAGCTAATCCCGTAGTTAACCTGCGGCATTGACTCTTGTGAGTCAAGTGATTTGAATTGAATGACCTAAGTCCGCCAAAGTCTTAACTCGTTCTAATTGTGTCCAGTCATTGCAGGGCCCTACCGAACATATGTCGCCAATGGGAGGGAGCAAGTGGGAGGCAAGGAGAAACCATTTGATAGTAGTAGGGTTCTTGTGCGTGACTTTAGAAGACACATCCGTCATGGCTCCATGGGGCTTCAAATCCTCGGTCGGCATTAGGCCTGTCAACGGTCTGGTCTTCAAATCCGACCTAGACCTGCTAATTTTTTTCGAGAATAGGTACAAATGTAATTTCGTTTATCCGATCTGGGCTCGGACATCTTTTTTTAATAAAAAAAACAGGTCGAGTACGGAATATTACATTTTAGCTCATGTTAGATTCGAACATGTTTAAATAAATTGATTAGGGGTGGCAAACGGGTCGGGTTCGGGTTGGCGGGTCGGGTTGAGCCTAAGTATAACAAAGAACCTGCTGACCCGAACCCGACCCGCCAACCCGAAACGGGTCAGGGTACCTGACACGAACCCGAAAATTTCTGGTTGGCGGGTCGACCCGAAATGACCCGAAACTTAATTTTAATTTATTAATTTATCACTGTAATTTCTAATAAAATCAATTTTTCACAAAATTAATTACATCATCAAGTAATAAAATTTTAAATAAATAATTTCAAACCAAATCTAAAATAAATTAAACACCATAAAAGTGTTTTATCCCAAACCAAATATAAAATAAATTAAAACAACATAAAAGTAAAAAATAACATAAAATATTATTTGTCCAAATATAATAATTTTAACTTCACACAGGTTAAATAAATTCAATTAGGATCAAGTAATTAATGCCTTTGGAAAAAAAGAATGATTTAGTTTAGTTAGATAAAATAATTTTTATGTTTATTAAATTAGTTTTAATTCATAAACGGGTCACATCGGGTCATATCAGGTCACCACGGGTTGACCCGAAATTGACCTGTTTTTTTTTCGGGTTCATCGGGTTCGACTCGATTCTGACCCGAACTCCCAAAATCTCAACCCAAACCCATTAATTTCGTGTTAGGTTCGTGTCGTATTTTCGGGTCGTGTCAGGAATTGCCACCCCTAAAATTGATAATTATAAACTATATATAATTGTTAATATGATAATACTTATTATACAGAATTATAAAATTTGATTCGTATTTGATCCGAGTCGTACATGGACCCATTTGACTTGAATCTGAAAGATCAAGTGTAAGATCTGTCCGACATACGAGTCCAATTTGAAACATTTACACTAAAATGAATCGAATTTGGAATGCAACTACCCTACATTGATAAGCTCCATACGTGTTAAGTTGGGATTCCAACAATAGACGAATTCCCTCCTATTATTATATCGTTTCTCCCATCCTCCCAGTTGCTCCCAGGTTCCCTCCCATTAGCATTTTCTAACATTTTAGATTATGATTGTAAAGGGTTTGTTTTGCCTCGGTTTGTAAACTGCTTAACTTATTTTTGTTTTATGCACTTTTATCATTACTTAAAAAGAAAGGGAAAAGAAGAAGAAGAAGAAAAGAGGGGAATTTGGGAGAAGAGAGTTTATGAGCCACTTACATCAATTTCTCTCACATAAACACGTGAAGAATAGCCAAGCTTCATTTTTCTTGTTTAAGTGATGCATGGCGAACTGAGGATTTGAAGCCCCACGGGAAGTCATGACTGATGTGTGATGTGTCTTTACACTAGGAAGCAAGCACAAACCGCCCCACGGGGATTCATGACTGATGTGTGATGTGTCTTTACACTAGGAAGCATAAACCGCCCATCAACAGCATGCATGCCTAGTTACCTATAGACCAAGGACTTAAACAATTTTTTTTGTCAATTATATAGCATAAGTGTGTTTAGATACAGTATTATTTGAAACGTTATTTAGAATAATTACTGTAATACTTTTTGTAATGTGATATAAAAAAGTGAGTTGTAAACTGTGTGTACGATGCAATCAAAATATTATTTGAAATAATTTGCTATCCAAACACTCTCATCGCCTTGTCTGGATTGGTGTTTTTCGTGAACACATTTTCGAATTATTTTTTTACTTCACATACATCAAATTATTACAATATATCTTTTACAAAGTAAAGAAGAGTAGCACAAATGAATTAAAAAATGGTTATGGGGTGGACGAATAATCAAATAAATATGATGCAGTGTATGGGGGCTAGTTTGGAAAATAAAATAAGAGTTACATTCGAGATACGTTAATTACTAAAAAGTACTTCATTTAATAAAGCTTTTAGTAATAGCATTTAAGTATTTAATAAGTGCCTAAGGCCCCGAATGGAGTTACGGAGTTACGGTGCATTTACCAAAAAAAAAAACTGTTAAACAGTAAAGTACTTCTAGCATGTTTGATAACTAATTTCCCCTAATTTAAGGAACCTAGTTTTTAGTAATTTAAAAACCCTTGTGTCAAAATTATAAGTCATCGCAACTCTAAATAGAATAGAGTCTAAGTGCTTATATTGTCTGGATACATAGTTAAATAAGTACTTATTATATTAAATAATATATAATTTAAGATTTTTAAATATATATATATATCTCTTTATTTAGTTCATAATATAGGATAAAATGATTAAGTCAAATATTTTATTTTTTAAAAAACAAAAGCAATTTTTAAAGCATCGAATTTGAGCTTTTTTGTTTAAAGTTCTTTTAACACCAAAAGTTCCATTTCTAATTTTATGGGACGGTATTTACCAAACATTTCAAAAGCATTATTAGCACGTAAAAGTTATTTTTTTATCAAAAGTATCACAATCGCGAACGGATCCTAAGTACTATAATTTATAATTCTTGGGACCCCTGAACAATTTTGAAAAGGCAATGATACTACAACAAAATAGGGGATATGGAAGTAATAACAAATGAAGAGTTAGTAATAAGTGTTAGAAATCATGCAAGGTCAATAACAGTAAAAGAAATAATAATAATTTGAATGGAAAAGGCATAAATCCCTCGTTAAGCAGTTAGTCACTAATATAACAAGCTTGATATCAGTGAAAAATAATTACATGTATAAAATAGCAGGTCAAGCAAACTATTACAAATATAAAATATATTTACACGAAACCCAAGTAATGAAGAAAAGGAAGAAGGAAAAATGAAAAGATGGAAAAGGAAATAAAAGAAAATAGATATTAAGAATATAAAAGATTTGCAATAACATAGGGTTTACATGTGTAACATGTCACAAATTGATGCATACTTAAGTAAGGAACAATGTAAATAATGCATATTATATAGTTATATACACATACATACACACATATATACATACATATTATATACATATGCGTGCATGCATACACACACAGAGATATATATCCTTATATTATATAAGATTGAGTTTTGGTCAAAGAGGGGGTTGAATTTCAACCGCATGATAGGGGTTTTTTGGGAAGCAAAAATTGACAGGCGTCAAACCTGTGCAATAATAAATACCTGCTTAAATAAAATACAAATTCTGTATATAGCGGTAAGCAGGGTCGAATCCACAGGGACTGGGGATAATCTAATTTCTTCTCAAGTTCCAGATATGGGGGGTTTTTGAAAATGATAGTAACTAAATTACTTGGGATAAATTAAAATAAAATAAAATAACTACAACTCAAATAACTAATTATCACAATAAAAATAATAATGGACGAACTCTAGTCAAGAGACAACTTCGGAGATGGTTCACTTAATTCGATCACAGATGCAAGGATTATTCCAGTTACTATCTGATAAATTAGTTATAGTTGTCATACACGCGATAAACAACCAACTCTTCCTCAATTTGTCGATAGTCAAGGTACGACCGTTGACTATTTCTCTAATCAGGAAATAACCCTAGGTACGACCATAAAAGTTCAATTCCCTAATTGCATGAATAATTAGAAGAGCCTAATTCTAACCAATCAACACGCTACGAGGGTCTCTTTAAGTTAGCCTGCCTATCTCCCTGACACAAACCCAATCATGCCAGTTGCCACCAGTTTAGAATAATTAAACAATTACGGATTTAACTACCCTAATTGGCTTCAGGTTATTGAATTAATCTAGAATCCGGGCCCTGGATAATCGAATAATAAAACAACCATATGAACATAAAGCAGAAGATAGACAAATACCAGTGAATAATGGGAATAAATAAAAACTAATTCGATCTCACAAATTTAGTAGAACCAAATCCTCCGTTGTTCTTGACTAGACAAACTTAGCCACGCGTCATGAGAAAATCTTCAAGTAATTCCACTGAGGTCCAGGCCATCAAAAGAGGCAAGAAAGAATAAAACTAAACTATGTTAAAAGCTAAGCTAAAACTCTCTTCCCCTCTCTGTACGCCCCTTTCTCCTTTAAAGCCAAAGATGACTAATGCTATCTAGTCCCGTGGTCCCCGCACGAATTGAGAGTCCAATTCTACTTCACAAGCCTCTGTACGTTTCTTTTCCAAAGAATCACTAATGATCCATCTTTTTCGTGTGGTCCCTGCCGAAATTGGAGTAAAAGAGCACAAGCCGTGAACTGAAGCTCTGCCGACTTTTTCTCCTTCTTGTTTCCTATTGCTAGGCAGAGACTTCCTAGTAAGAGTCCTAGTCAGCAATTCTTCTAATCAGCCAAAAGAAATGCCATCCGTCTGTAGCTTCATGCAGGCCAGTTTTGTGAGGCTTTTTGGACTCTTTTACGTGTGGGGCAATTTCCTTCAGCAGATCCCCCTTTTTTAGCACTTTTCACATCTCTTTCCTGTAGATAGGTCCAAATACCAAATATAAGTATATATCAACAATTTAAAGCAATATTTGGCAATGACAAAGGGGAAATTAACAATAAAATTACTAACAATTAACGCCCTATCAATTCCCCCCACACCTGAATCATGCTTGCCCTCAAGCATGGGAACAGCAATTGAACACCAAAATTTGACAATGGCTGTTGCTCCAACTACCGTATTGCAAAGATGCCCAGAAAAACATATATCAAGCATCACAGGTTAAAATCAAAGAAAAATCACCTGGTTAGCTTCCCAATCACCAACTCCTCCAATTTAAAGCAAACTAATCTAAGGAAAAGGAATGGTTGCTCACATCTATCAGTAAATGGTCCAACCATTAATCAAAATCTCGACATTAAGATCACAAACCGGCAAGCTGACTTGTTCACATACTAACACAATCTTTATTTTATTTTATTTTTTTCTTTTTTTTTTCTTTTTTTTTTTAAATAACAAAAGACTTAGTCTATAGCCCTTAGAGCCTTTTGACGCGAACTCCAACATTTGACAGATGGAGGAGCCCGGTTACTCAGTTCTAATTGCTACGGGACCACGCACTCATAGTAACTACTACCTTTTGACGCGAGAATCGACACTTTAGGTGAAGATCCCCGGTTACTCAGTAGTAACAACTAGTGGAGTACAGTCACCTCTTATTTATGATAACATACCACAATAACTAGAAAATATCACAAAAATAACAGCAGCCAGCCTCAAATTTCCAAACATGGAGAACTAAAATTAATAATTGGACCAATTCACATGAAGAATGCCAACAATCATTCCCCATGCCTAGAAAAGTTAACCAAAAATTGGAAAAGTTAAGCAAGTATTGATATTCACCAAAGAGATGTTCCTGAACTCAACCACATCAACTTGATATCCTTTTATTACTAAAATTTGGCAAGAGCAGAATTAGAGATAACAATCCAGTATCAAACTTGGTATTCATATGAAGACTGACCACTAGAAAAAGAAAAGAAAAGAAAACAAACGAAAACGGAGATAAATATCAAACTAAAACAAGGAAAAACCTCTAGAAACTAAAAACAAAAATACTAGCACCCCAACTGATCCCCCCACACCTAATTCACACATTGCCCTCAATGTGATAAATAAACAATAATAGTAAGCAAAAGAGCAACGGTACTTCCCTGAAATCACGGGGACCATGGCGGGGCCACAGCAGTGAGTGAGGCGGGGAATGGTTGAGTTGGGTTGGAGTAGGTTAAGGTCAAGAGATTCTGGACCTAGAAGAGAACCTTGATCTCACTATTGCCGCTAACAAGTAACCTAATCAATAGAAACAAAATTGCCAACATATAGAGGAACAAGTAAATGCAGATCAGTAGAAATCCATATCCTCTAATGAAGTCAACAATCAACCCAATAAGCACAGGTATCTCCCAATTCAAAAGGGTAGTGCATAATAAATGGCTCACCAAATTAGCAATTTAAAGCCCTGAGCAATTTAAACCCAACAAGTCAATCAGTACCAGAAAACCACTCCAAACAATGTAACAGTTAAACTCCACAGGCAAAGGACGTCCAACCAATTTCACTCAAGCAAACTAGGAGCAATGCTACTGATTAAACAAAGCAACGAATTTCAACAAATGGACTCATAGCCACCCAAAATCCCAACAAATGCCCTAAAGATTTAGCAATTGAAATCAATAGGTAAAATACTCCAGCAAGTCAATTAGACGCCACCAACAGCAATAAGCAATGGAAGTGGCACAGTAGCCTTCCAATTCAACAAACAAATGAAGAAAATACCCAACCAAAGGCACTTCAAGGGACGCAAGACAGAAATCAGCAAAGTAGAACTCAAGTGATACCAAAAATAACCTCGACAAAGCAGTAAATTCAACCAATTTGAATACGTAGAATACGTTCAGAAATGCCTCCCAAAGATCAACAGAGAGCGACAAAAATTGCCCACCCAAAATCTGTCCAAATGGTTCCAATTGGATAAGAAATTACACAACTCAACCAACCGAAATTAGCAAATGAGCCAAGAAACCGTCAAAACCAGCAATAGTAGTTCAAATTTTGGACTACAACTAAATCAAAACGTTTGGCAGTTTTCGATCAAGTAGCCCACCAACTAGAACCAAGTGGCAACAATTGTAGTTATAATACCCCAACCAGTACCACTGGTGCATCCCACAGATAATGAAGCAACATAAACGGCCACCCCAATCAAGAAAATGGAAACTTCAGGCACCTAAGGACTAGGCGAAAGTCTCAACAAAGCAGCTATTACAAACAATAAGCAGTGGTGGTCCGAATATTAGTCAATGCAGAAATCATGCAACTCAAAATCTCGGCAAGTGCTCCAATGAGCTTAGCAATTGAAATCACAAAACCGAATACTCCCCAAACAAGGTACTTAGAGTCAACCAATGGCAATACTAATTCAACAAATCAACCCAGAAAATTACTCAACTAAGGGTGCAATAGGGGTCTCCGAACACAGCTCCAAACACCAACAATTGAACAAATAGAAACTAAACAGCCCAAAAATCAATTAAGTAGATAAACACATAAAAACTTCACTCAAAAACTAATTAAACATGGAAACAATGAAATTTTCCCCAAATTACTTCAGATTCCACCCCAAAATTGGACAAATAGTCGTCAACCAACCACAGATGATATCACAGCACTCAAATCAACCACATTAATGCCTGGCCTCAGCTAACAATTTAAAAATCTGTCCTCAGCTAATTAGAACTAATAATCTGGCCTCAGCTAATTAGTGACAGTAAATTAAATAAGAAGTCACCGGAGTGTTTGACTGGCCGTGGGTGAAATGGAGAGCAGGGTAGGACCTAGTACGCGCGTGTGTCGCACGTACTCTGGCAAGCACGCGGAGGCTGAGTTGCTGCTCTGCCACTCTTGTTGCGCGAGGAGGCTCGGCTAGAGGCGCGAACTGCTGGGCTTGGTCCACTGAGGAGCTGGATCTGCGCACGGTGGAGTCGCGCAGGAAGCTGCTGATGGCTGCTGGTCCGTGCGGCGCTCGACGTACTGTGCGCCTGGCTGCTGGGCGCGCAGGAGGCGAGCTGCTGGCGCGGGGAGTGCGAGCTGCGATCGCGCGAGGCTGGGCGCTGGGGTGCAGGCTCACGGCAGCCTGCGAATGGCTGTTGCGGCTGGTGCGAATGCTGCCTGCGAGGGGGGTCGCGCGAGGAGGGGCGCGCGGGCTTAGGAGGAGGCGATGGCAGGCGACTGCGTGGCTGCAGCTCGCGAGGTGGTGGTGGTCGTGGAGCTTGAGGCCAGCGGCGGCTCTGGTTGCGGATGACGCTGGCGGCGGGCGAGGGTGAGTGAGGGGGACGAGCGTGAGCTGGAGGTGGAGGGACGAGCGTGAGCTGCGGCAGTGGCGTGAGTGGGCGGTGGCAAAAGGGATTCGGACAACAGAGAGAGAGCAGGGGAGAAGGAAGAAAGAAAAAAAAAAGAAGAAGAAGAAAGAAAGAAAGAAAAAGAAAAAGAAAGAGAAATTGTTTTTTTTTTTTTTTTTTTACTTTGAAAATCTAAGCTACGGTGAAACAAAAAAATATTTTTTTTTTAAAAACTTTTTTAAAATTTTTTTTAAAATTTAAAATTTAAAATTTAAAATTTTTTTTTTTTTTTTGTAAACGAAGAACTCTGTCCTAGGCGTGGGCACGTCTAACTGCTATAGAGTTCGCAGATCCTGAATGAAAATTTCTTTCCCTCAGGCGTGACCACCTGGCGTGGGCACGTTTAACTGCCTTAGAATCCGCAGATTCTCGACTTCCAACCCTTTTCCCCAGACGTGACCACCTGGCGTGGGCACGCCTAAATGCCAATTCCCTGTCACCAAACATCAAACTATTAATTGCTACCAACACCTAACTAAAACTTCAAAAATGCATGAAAACTGAAACAAATAGTCTTGGGTTGCCTCCCAAGTAGCGCCTTTCTTTAATGTCTTTGGCTAGACATTTTCATGTGTATTCATGGAGGATAAAATCTTGTGGTTCGTTTCAGTGATTCATCTTCTATGTAATCCTGATAGCCCTCGTAAATAGAGTAATTCTTGGGCACACGAGCTACGGGCTTCCATGGACTAGTAAATGGCACCAAACAAACAAGTGATGATCTTAAATCTTCACTCACTCCTCCATCAAGAGCACTTATGGGTTCGAGATATTTTGCCATCATGACTCTTAATTTATTCCTGGCATGAAATTCAAAATCGTCTGGTATAATAAAATCAATCTCACTAACAGGAATTAAAGAATAAGAGTCAGGAAAATATTGATCAAGGAATGGAGGAGATGTCACCGCATTTGGAGATAGTTCACTGGATTCATTCACTTGAACCATTTGATGTTGGGGTCTCAATTCTTTCTCTTCAACTTTCTTTTCAACTATATCTTTAGATTCTTCTTCTCGAGACTCTTGCAGTACCATGTCATTTGTCAGGATAATTGCACTCTCATATTCCTCATGGTCGATAATAGTTTGTGAGGGCAATTCTTCACTCATTCGAGAAGCCAATGACGTTATCCTAAATGTCAATTGATCCATTTGATCTGCTAGGTTACGCCTGCTCACTTGTGTCTCCTGTTGAATTTGATATGTGTTAGTAGCTATTAATTCAACTATCTCTTCAAGAGACATACCTGACATAGATGATGATTCTTGAGACTCATACTGCTGAAAATTCATTGGCACTGTTGTATAATCATAACTGGAGTTATCCCACCATCCTTGATCATACCCGTTTGGATTAGGGTTATACCACGTTTGAGACCATGGTGAAAAATCTCCATAATTATTGAGTGGGACACTCAGATTATCTTGATATTTGGGGCACATACCGGTCGAATGATCCCTGGCATAACAAATTTTACAGGTTGCAGCAGCCATTCTTTCTCTAATAGAGTTTACTGCCTCTGAATATGCAAATTTAGCAAAAAAACTAGTCTCATCGCCTTCCCCGGAAATAAAATCCAGCCTATCACCAAAATACGGAGTGTTAGAAGCCATAAACTATAATAAAAAAAATAAGAGAAAAATAAATAAAAAAATAAGAAATAAAAACAAGATGAACTCGAAAAGAAACAAATTAATCTGGCACCAGTCCCCGGTAACGGCGCCAAAAATTGACAGGCGTCAAACCTGTGCAATAATAAATACCTGCTGAAATAAAATACAAATTCTGTATATAGCGGTAAGTAGGGTCGAATCCACAGGGATTGGGGATAATCTAATTTCTTCTCAAGTTCCAGATATGGGGGATTTTTGAAAATGATAGTAACTAAATTACTTGGGATAAATTAAAATAAAATAAAATAACTACAACTCAAATAACTAATTATCACAATAAAAATAATAATGGACGAACTCTAGTCAAGAGACAACTTCGGAGATGGTTCACTTAATTCGATCACAGATGCAAGGATTATTCCAGTTACTATCTGATAAATTAGTTATAGTTGTCATACACGCGATAAACAACCAACTCTTCCTCAATTTGTCGATAGTCAAGGTACGACCGTTGACTATTTCTCTAATCAGGAAATAACCCTAGGTACGACCATAGAAGTTCAATTCCCTAATTGCATGAATAATTAGAAGAGCCTAATTCTAACCAATCAACACGCTACGAGGGTCTCTTTAAGTTAGCCTGCCTATCTCCCTGACACAAACCCAATCATGCCAGTTGCCACCAGTTTAGAATAATTAAACAATTACGGATTTAACTACCCTAATTGGCTTCAGGTTATTGAATTAATCTAGAATCCGGGCCCTGGATAATCGAATAATAAAACAACCATATGAACATAAAGCAGAAGATAGACAAATACCAGTGAATAATGGGAATAAATAAAAACTAATTCGATCTCACAAATTTAGTAGAACCAAATCCTCCGTTGTTCTTGACTAGACAAACTTAGCCACGCGTCATGAGAAAATCTTCAAGTAATTTCACTGAGGTCCAGGCCATCAAAAGAGGCAAGAAAGAATAAAACTAAACTATGTTAAAAGCTAAGCTAAAACTCTCTTCCCCTCTCTGTACGCCCCTTTCTCCTTTAAAACCAAAGATGACTAATGCTATCTAGTCCCGTGGTCCCCGCACGAATTGAGAGTCCAATTCTACTTCACAAGCCTCTGTACGTTTCTTTTCCAAAGAATCACTAATGATCCATCTTTTTCGTGTGGTCCCTGCCGAAATTGGAGTAAAAGAGCACAAGCCGTGAACTGAAGCTCTGCCGACTTTTTCTCCTTCTTGTTTCCTATTGCTAGGCAGAGACTTCCTAGTAAGAGTCCTAGTCAGCAATTCTTCTAATCAGCCAAAAGAAATGCCATCCGTCTGTAGCTTCATGCAGGCCAGTTTTGTGAGGCTTTTTGGACTCTTTTACGTGCGGGGCAATTTCCTTCAGCAGATCCCCCTTTTTTAGCACTTTTCACATCTCTTTCCTGTAGATAAGTCCAAATACCAAATATAAGTATATATCAACAATTTAAAGCAATATTTGGCAATGACAAAGGGAAAATTAACAATAAAATTACTAACAATTAACGCCCTATCAATGGGGGATGTTGTGTGGTTTTCTTAAAACTTTTGGTACAACTGAGGGGAACATGTATTTAGGTATGTTTACCGAAATGTCCTTATTTTGGTACATTAAAAGTTTTGATTTATATAGGCATCTGGGTATTTCTGGAAGGTAAAATTATTTTGCAACCATTTTTGCACCGTGTACAACTCATATATGCTTATATGTTGGTGTAATTATTGGAATGGTATTATAGATACATTTAATTTAATTGTGGCTTTTATTGTGCAATTAAAACAAAGACATGTTGCTATAACTACTCGTTTGAGGTTATTTCTTTGTTTGAAACAACTTGTCTGATCGTTTCCCAACTCATATGAGCTCATGTCTAAAACAACCCATTCCTTTTCCCATTTACATCTCAATTAAATAGCCAAAAACATGGGTATTGAATGAATAAACGGCTGAGCATCGTTATGGTTGTTTCAATGCTTCCCCTTTCACCTTCTTCAGTTTCTCCCCTTTCGGCTTCTGGAATTGGGATATTTTTTGCAGCCTTTATACTATACATCTCGGAATGGTTTTCAGCCGCAACTATTTGTGGTGGTTTAGCTTGAGATTAGATTTGTTCCTCAATTTTGTTGTTTATGTGGGTGGTTCTTGTGGTTTGTAGCATCAATGTGTGGTCAGATCCTAAATTTGAAACTTTGGTTGTGTAGTTTAGCTGCAAGATAAAGATTTTTGCACAAAATCGGTGTCCTGTAAAATTTAACTGGTTTGCTTATAATGATAGGTTCGGAGCAACTTTAAGAAAAAACTTCCCAGGAGGTATTTGGAACAAGGTCAGCTTTCTAGGGTACTCTAGCTTACTACATTAATCCGGTAATGGTGTGTTTTCTGCTATATGAAATAAGAGATTCACTTCCTCTTTCCTTTTGGGAATAGCCAGTAGCAGGACAGAAATCCATCGATGTAAGGCAGGGCAGGAGAACGACTGGGATCTTATAGAGTTTTTGGCTTTCAAGCATTTTCCTCGCTCGTTTTGTTAGAGAAAGTGAATGGTTTGCTTGACGAGGGAAGAGATGTGCTAGCTATTTGCTTTCTTAGAAAACTAAGTGACTAATTTACTGTTGAGAGGTCAGAAATTCCTACAACAAACTCTTTCTTTTTCTTTTAGTGACATAGTGAACCTTCTTGCGAAATTAGTAGCCAACAGGGAATATCCCTTTAATGGGAATACGGCTACCTGCCTTTCTTCCTACGCTGGCTAAGCAAATTAGTCCTCAACTGAAAAAGGAAGGTTCTACCAGGGTTGGGGTTAGCCATTCCTGTTAGCCTTGATGAGCTCCTCTTTGCCTTTAGGTAACTGTAGTCACTTGCTAATTGATTATAAAGGTAAGTTTATTCACCTTGACTTGTTTTTATAGTTTACACACTTTTGTATTGGTGCTTTTTACTTTATGTAGGATGAATCTGATTAATTTCCTGAACCACCCGCAGTTGACTTTGGGCATTGAGTCCTTACTCCTTTCGACAAGAGCGCTTACTTCTATGACACCATCGCCGGTACCAGCTGCTCCTCCGCACCATGCCTTGGATATGCCATTTAACATTTGTACAGCAAACACGTTTTACATAAAATATCAAACTCCAGCTTCTTTAACTATTTCTTCTCAAATTATCTTCCTAATTATAGGCACCAAATACTCGCGCGATGCGTGAGCACTCCTCCCTAGTATACATATATAAATACACACAAGTTAAACAAGTTAGTAAAAACAAGTTACACAGTTTGACTAAAACAAAAAATAATAAACTAAAGAATATAAAATAGTAAAAGGAAAGCAAAGTTACATAGTTTTTGGCTAAACTCAAAATAAAAAACTAAGAATCAATTTCAAACCAAATAAGCGCTTTCATAATTTTGTCTTTACTAAAACCAAATCAAAATCAATTTGACCAAAGTCGATTCACCAATTTTAATTGAATAATTCATCATACATTTGGTTAATTGAATTCTTGCATTTTCACCCCTAGCTATGAAATTGAAACTACTTATGATATGACCAAGATTAGTTGCTAAACTCCCAATCATGCTGCGAAAATCATATAGTACAAGTTTATGATTTCAATCTAATGCAATTTTTTTGAACTTGAGTAAACAGCATACAAAATGAAGTATGCCATAAGATTTTCAGAATTGAAAGGTAGGTATGTCACGAATATATATGAATTACAACTAGGAAAATAACTACATCACAGTCTGTAACTTTCTTCAAAGTTACGAACAAGTCCGAGCCACATAATGATTTCCAAGCAAACCAGTAACTTGCTAATCCGGCTAATGTTTAATCCTATCAAAAACTTGCTTAAATTTTTTCCTCCCTTCTTGCTAATCTCCAGAACCCAACTTTCCAAATTTCTAATATTTCTGCAGAACTTGCTATCCCTCATCCATAAGATTTATCTGCATCCCTCATCTTTTCTTTATCTTCTTCAATCTTTCATCTGCCTATATTTCTTCTCACTCATCCCACTACCTACTTGAATCTCCTCATTCTTTTTCATTTTCTTTTTCAAATCATTAAATGTGGGACTTGAATAATTAACAGTAGCATTCTTATACTCTTTATGCACATGACATTAATTTGAAGTGCATATTGAAAACAATGAGAGAAATCGTTGTCATTAATCTATGATTTGGTATTGATTTGTGTTGAATGGTGGATATCCTCAATTATTGGAGACTTGAGACGAAGACCAAAATTTTGTGGATTGATAGGAATTTCTCTCCCAATAATGCATCAACAGGGGACATGGTTTTTGGATTTGGATTGAGGTTGCCAAGAAATAGCGATATGTAATTCTCTTTGCTAACCCTTTTAAAAAAGAATTGGGTGGTATTCAATTAATCCCTACGTATGGTATATAAACATTAAATTAGTCAGATAGTGATAGGTGTAGCTTGGGAAGAAGGGCAAAGTAGGATCAAAATGCACTTCATGTAACAGGTGATTGTAATCTTGAAGATTGCAATGTCTTCAAAAAGAGAATTTGGTAAAATTTGGTGGGATTAACTGGTATACAATTTTAAAATTTTCTAAACTTTCTAAGCCTAAAAACTAATTTTTCCAACGTTAAAAACTAATTTTTCCAAAGTTAAGTGGGGTCAATTGACCCTACTTGCTTGTACATGGCTCAGCCACTGTCTCTGATCGTTTCTAATTGAATTATTGGTCGTGTCTGGTCGCACCAATTGCTACTAGATTGTCAGGCCCTTGGCAATGTGATGGTAGGAGAATTGAGACCAGCAGGCGTGAATAGGTTTGAATGTAGAAGAAGAGAAATGAGAGGGAAAGAGTGGGAAAAGAGAGAGACAGAGAAATTGGAAGAGAGAGACAGAGAAATTGAGGGAAAATAAATGTGATTAACTTCTTGTTCCCAAATCTATTACATTGCCTGGATTTATACACCTCCAATGATCAAACAGAATCTTATTGGCAAGAATTTCCGTGCAACTAACTACTTTTTCAGCAAAATCAGTTATAACTAACTTTTAACAAATTTGGCTCCATATGCGAAATTACACTAATGCCCTCTAAACTTTCAATCCTATTGCAATTAAGTCCCTGTGCCTGACAATACTTCCTCCCTGAAAGCAGCCTTGTCCTCAAGGCTGAAAGTCCGGAAATTGGCTATTAATAAATGATTGATCCTCCCACGATGCCTCCTCCTCCCCCAACTAATGCCACTTGATAAGGTATTGTATGACAGGAGCATTATTGCGCATGATGACCCTTCTTTGTAAAATGGCCGCAGGCTGCAATAGGCACTGATCTTGGTGGTCAAGCTCTGGAAGTGTAGGATTAGTAGGTTGATGTGGCCCCAGTTTTGGTTTAAGGAGTGAAACATGGAATACTGGGTGAATTTTGGCTCCTGCAGGCAGTTGGAGTTTGTAAGCCACAGCACCAACCTTTTCTATGATCTGAAAAGGCCCATAAAATTTGGCAGCCAATTGCAAACACTTTCTGATTGCTATAAATTGTTTGCGGTATGGCTGCAACTTAAGGAAAACCCAATCCCCTACGTCAAATTGTCTCTCTGTCATGTGCTTGTCAGCAAATACCTTCATCCTATTCTGTGCTTGGTACAGATGCTCCTTGATTCTTTGCAGCATTTGAGCTCTAGTTTGTAGCATATTGCTAGCTGCTGGTGTCACAGTGTCCTGATAAGGTCCTATAGGTAAAGACAGTGGTTTATAGCCATAGAGAGTCTCAAAGGGAGTAGCTCCTAGACTAGTGTGATAAGAGGTGTTGTACCATAGTTTTGCTAAGCTTAACCACTGACTCCACTGAGTTGGAGCCTCGCCTGTCATGCATCTCAAATAAGTCTATAAGCACTGGTTAAGCCTCTCACTTTGGCCATCAGTTTCAGGGTGGTAGGAAAAGCTATAATGAAGCTCAGTTCCAGCCAACCTGAACAATTCTTGCCAAAATTTGCTAGTAAAAATTCTGTCCCTGTCTGTGATGATAGATTCAGGTATACCATGCAGCCTGTAGATGTGGTCCAAGAAGAGTTGAGCTACCTGTGCTGCTGAAAAAGGGTGTGAGAGGGCCACAAAATGACCAAATTTGGTGAGTCTGTCTATGATCACCAGAATTGTATCAAACCCCCTAGAACAAGGTAGTTTCTCTACGAAATCCATTGTGATGTGAGACTAAGCTTGAGTTGGTATAGGAAGAGGCTGTAACAGTCCTGGATATGATACATGTTCACTTTTGTTCCTTTGGCAAACCTCACATTCTTGCACAAACTGAATAATATCTATCTTCATGCCTGGCCAATAGAACAAGCTTTGCACCCTCTGAGCACAGGCTTTTTGGCCAGAATGGCCCCTAATAAGAGACTCATGCATGGTTTTGATGATCTTCTGTTTAATCTCCTGACTATTCCCCGCGTACAGTCTCCCTTTATACCTGAGTATCCCTTGGTTGAGCCTGAAGTCAGAATCCTATGGTTTAGGGTCAAGTATCAGTTGACTCAACAGGTCCTGGCTATGTTGATCCCCAAAGTAACTGTCCTGTAATTCTTGCATCCATACAGGTTGAACTGTGGTTAATGCCAGGAGCTGTTGTTGCTCAGGAGCAGCTCTCTTAGACAACACATCAGCAACTGTGTTCTCAGAACCTTTTTTATACTGGATTTCATAATCCAATCCCAACAGCTTGGTTAGCCATTTGTATTGTGTTGTAGTGGTTAATCTTTGCTCTAATAAAAATTTCAGTGACTTATGATCTGTCTTGATAATGAAGTGGTTGCCAACCAAGTAATGTTTCCACTTAGTGACTGCAAAGACCAAGGCCATCAATTCCTTCTCATACACAGACAGTCCCATATTCTTGAGGGAGAATGCTTTACTAACAAATGCTATAGGATGTCCTTCCTGCAAAAGTACAGCCCCCATACTTTGTCCACAGGCATCAATTTCCACTACAAAAGGAATGTCAAAGTTAGGAAGTCTCAGTACTGGTGCACTACTGATGGTTTTTTTAAGCAGGTCAAAGGCCTCCTGTGCCTCTATATTCCAACTATAGGCATCTTTCTTGAGTAAATTAGTCAGTGGTCGACTAATTGCTCCATACCCTTTAATGAAACGTCTGTAATATCCTGTAAGCCCCAAGAAGCCTCTAAGCTCTTTCACAGTTTTAGGAGAAGGCCAGGATAGGATGCATTCCACCTTATTCATGTCCATCCGTACCTCCTTGTTGGAGACTACATGTCCTAGATATTCCACCTCCTGCTGAGCAAAAGAACACTTAGAAAATTTGGCATGTAGTTGTTGATTTTGGAGCACTTCCAGCACCTGCTGCAGGTGTTGATGATGGAGTTCCAAACTGGTGCTGTAGATCAGTATGTCATCAAAGAACACCAAAACAAACTTCCTCAGAAAAGGCTCAAACACCTGGTTCATCAAGGCTTGGAATGTTGCAGGGGCATTTGTTAATCCGAATGGCATTACCAAGAACTCATAATGACATTGGTGAGTCTGAAAAGCAGTCTTGTGTGTGTCCTCCAATTTTACCCTGATCTGATGGTATCCAGACCTAAGATAAATTTTTGAAAAGAATCTGGCTCCATGCAATTCATCTAGGAGTTCTTCAATGTTGGGTATAGGGTATCTGTCCTTGATGGTCAGGTCATTTAGGTGTCTATAGTCCACACAGAAACTGTGAGGACCCGTAATTTTCTTAATTTCTAAGTTTTATTTCCTTTTAATTGCACGTTTTTCCACATTTTCATTATTCGAAAAATTTTAAAAATAATTTTTATGAGTAAATATAGTTTTTAAATGATTTTTCTAGTATCGGTTAGTTTTTGAGAAATTAAGAGCGTATACCTGACGTGGGATCCGTTAGTGCGAAAAGTTCGGTAAAATTCAACCAGTTAGGTTAAGTGTTGAATACCGGGTTTAGTTTAGTAGGTGTTAAGAAATAATTAGAAGATACCCAATGGATGAGAGTTGGAGAGACAAAAGGATAGCTATGCATTAATGGTAGTGACAAGTGTCATTTGGTGGTTGATTCTTGACTTTGACCACTATTCACTACTTTACCAATTAAATAAAAAATTACCAAAAAATCATCTTCATTTGCAAGCTTCTTGGCCGGCTATCTTCAAGGGGAAAAGAAGAGAAAACTCCCAACTTTCTTGCTTCTAATCTTGCTCAATCCTCAAGTTCAACCGATTAAACTTGGATTTCCTCCATAAAACCTCTTAGTTTAATGGTATTAAGGTTGGTTGTGAAGTGGTTTGGGAGACCAAGGTGCTAAGTGCTTCCTTTCTTGAGTTGGTAAGGTGAGTAGCTAAGGAACCTCTCTTTTCTTCTCAATAATGTGTAATTAGTGGCTTATGTGAGTTAAAGAGATGGTTTGAGGTGTTATTTCTTGACTTTTGGTAGAAATTGGTGAATTTTATATTTATCCATGATTTTTTCTGTTTTTATATGTTTAGTATTGGTTGGTCATGGATGATGGTTGGGAATGGTTTAGAATGAAACTATAGTGCGTAAATTGTGGCTATTTGCGGAAAATTTCCGCTTTGAAAGGAAATTTCGAAATTAGGGTTTCAATTAACCCTATTCTGCCCGGTACTGTTTATCTTAATTAGAGGTCGAATTAGCCTTGGGTTAAAACAAGAAAGTTGTAGAGAATGATGTTTTATAGTTGTCTGCAAAATTTTAGCCCAATCGGAACAACGTACCCTATGAAAAGACTGAAATACCCCTGCTGCCCTGTTTCTGTCCGAAACTGATAATCAGCTTCTGTAATTGGTTAGTTTGACCGGGAATACTACTGATTTGGTTATCGATGTCTTCTTAAGAATTATAGCCTTGTATCTTAGCTTTCAAGTGGCTTTAGAATTACCTAAATCGGAGTTGTGCGTTCTGAGATATGATTGAATGAATCAGGACTGCTAGTTGAATTTCATAGTGAGTTTCGAACTGAAAAATTTGGGGTTGTTTTGGTAAATTTGACCTAGTTAGGGTGAGAACTGGACTACATAGTCTTCATCAAAGTTATAGCCCTCTATCTTAGTTTCGAAACGGTATAGCTTGCACTTCAATCCAATAAGCGTAGTTTCGATTATGTCCGATACGCTAAGTAGCGGTGAATCTGCCTTTTTGGTTTCTTAGCTTAAAACTCATTTCCGATCATTTTCCTAGCTAAATCTTGTACTTGGATGACTTTGAGCCTATTGAACGGCTGTTGTGATGAATTTATATTGCGTATGATTTTGGGATTGATTGAGGAAAATAATGAAGGCATAAGTGGTTGGGAAAATAGGTAAATACAGAGGGCATGCTGCCCAAAATTTTAGCGCTACGCGATTCCTTCAATTGAGTTGATTTTAGTACAAATGAAGGGTTTTGGGGGTTATTTGTAACCCTAGGGCCAACTGTTATATTTTTGCTCAAAAGTCATATTTTATTCTTTTGTACTAGTACTTAATTTGGAAAGGCGTACAACATGTAGTCGAGTCTCACTTGTGCATTCCGTTTACTCGATTTTGGATATGAATCCTTCAATTGTTTTACTTTGATGATTTTAGGGTTTCTTGGCGATTAAAACTAGTTTGAAGTGAAAACTTTTGAAATATCTGTACTTGAACCGGTGAGTGTACCACTCCCTTCATTTGCTGCTTAACTTGGTTTCTGCCCTTGCAATCTGCGATTTAAATGACTGCACTATCTGTTTATTCTGTTTGAGACGAGAGTGTACTTTATCACACTCGTTCTCTTGTCTGTCCATATGCCTATTTACTGTGTATAATCTGTTAACTGTATCTGAGTCTGTTCGGACGTCATTTGGAGGCTGGTATCCAACGACCTTTCTGTGACCTCTGAATTCAGCACCTGTGGCTAGTTACTCAAATCGGGTCGGCAAGGGCCTGATCGATTAGATAACGAACCACGGTAGTCTGTTTTGGAAATTTTTGGGTATTGAAACTTTTGATTCCGGTATACTCGAGTATTACCATTACTGTTCCTGTATGGAGTTCGGGCCCGGTAGGAGTATGTTTGGTGGACGGAAATTGGTGTAAATTGGGGTCTACGGATATGTTGGTTCTATGTACGTTAACGGAGAGTCAACGGGTTCGGATCAAGTACTGCAAATGAAAATCTGGCTCCTGAGAGCCACCTGTATCCTTTCCCTTTGAATCACTGTGTCTAACTGCTTTCCTTTATATCTGGTATATGTATCTGACTGGTTAACGTGAAAGGCCATGATTTTACCCTTATATGATTGGTACCTCATTGAGCGTAAGTTCACCCCTTTCTGTTGCCTTTGTTTTCCTTACAGGGAACCACTTTTGGAGACTATGATGTTTTGAAGCACGAGTTGAGCTAGTTTTAATATATTTTGTAAAGCTCCTCGATAGTTGGAAAAATCCTAAATGTATTTTGATCCAATTATCTTCCTTTCGTTTTGTAAATTACAAACGTATGTTTATAACCCTGTTTATGTGTCCTTCCGAGTTATATGACATGGCACCCACTATTCATTGACGGTTTTGATTTTCGTTTGGCTATTTTGCAATTTTGACTTATTTAAGCAGGCTTTTATTTTTTTCCGGAACGTTTTAGATCGTGTTTAACTGCACCCGTTAGTTCTAACGAGAGTTGGGCAGGCAGTCCGCTAACCTTTTTGGTTCACCTTAGGGGAAGGTGGGGCTGTTATAAGTGGTATCAGAGCTACTTCGCGTGGTCTCTGCGCGGAGTGAGATTGGGCCAAGTGGTGTTATGGTCCTGCTTTCATGAATGCGTCGAAAGGTATAAGTGCTCTTTTGAGCATAAGCTATGAACCGTACATGTCATAAGTGTAAAGATCTTTATCATGGGACTTGAGGAAGTTAGGTATGTATGTCGGGTAGGAATCTTTAATATGGATGATTTACGCTTGGGACCGGCCGGCTCGAGTTGTGAATTATCTTAGATGGGATTCTTGGGCCAAAAACGGAAGAGATGAGAGCCTAGGTTAGAAAGGATTTGGGCGAACTAGAAATGTGATTCTGTGGAATTTTGTGTGGTTTGTTCGGGTGTTAGTAAGCATGATTAACCTGGATTAAGATATAAATTGGGGCATTCTCGTAAATTAGGGATGGAGGCCTAGAAGGAAAATAGCTTTTCGTTAGTTATTTTGTACTTGTGACATAATTTGTCTATAGTACTTTTGGATGATCCCGCTACTTTCATGGATTTCTCATATTTGTATCTAATTGACTGCTACTGTGTGACTGGTTCGGTACAGTTGTGTTATGTATATATGCTTTTGATCTGTGTGTACCTCTTGTTACTTGCTTATGCCTATAATTATCTTTAATATTATCTTTGCGCCTCGACCTTAGATTGACTTAGATCAATAGAGGGCACTCGTAGTGAACGAAGGCGTGGGCATGGAATTAGGCAACCCACGTCAGACAGGGGCGCTAGAGAAATCTCATCTGGACCTAACCCTGACCCTAGGGTTGACCCCAACGTTCAAATAGCTGCTGCCATGGAGCAAATGACCAACTTACTGGCACAAGTAGTGCAGCAACAGGGTCAAAACCCCAATTCTAACCCTGAAAACCCTGGCAACCACGTGAAGAACGACGACAGGGCACTTGAGAGATTTCAGAAGTTTGCCCCACCGAATTTCATTGGGGGGCCCGATCCGGATGTCGCCCAAAGGTGGCTCGAGAAAATGGTGGATATTTTTGCTGCTTTGCACTACACCGAAGAAAGGCAGGTGACCTTCGCCGTCTTCCAGTTAGAAGGGGCGGCCCGTTCCTGGTGGAACGTCATTCGACAGAAGTGGGAACTGGAGCAAACGCTCGGACCTAGGTGAACTTCATGCGAGAGTTCAACGCTGAATTCTTTCCTCCTCTAGTCCAGGAACGAAAGGAAGATGAGTTTATCTGACTTCGCCAAGGGGCCCAGTCTGTAGAGGAATACGAGAGTCAGTTTACCCGCCTGTCCAAATTTGCTCCTGAGCTGATCATGACCGAGTAGCGGCGAATAAGGCGTTTTATCCAGGGTTTGAATGTAGAAATTCAGAAAGATCTTGCAGTGGCCCAAATTAATGCTTTTAGCGAGGCCGTAGAGAAGACGTAACGAGTAGAGAATGCTAGGCTGCAGGTGAAAAACTTCTAAGCCAAGAAAATGGGCTTTCCTGGGAGTAGCTCTGAGCAAGAAGATACAAGTACGCCCCCTAAGATTGGAAAGAGAAACGGGGGAGTACGACAACCGGGGGTGTCGCGTGATATCTCTCAAGGGGGACTGGTCTCTGCTACTTGTGGTCCCTGTGGATATTGCGGAGGGCCAAATCATACGGAGGCAAATTGTTGGAAGAAAGAGGGAAAATGTCTGCGCTGCGGAAGTGCCGATCATCGGATTGCTGACTGCCCAGTTCGATTGCGAAAAGGAAAAGGGACCCCGCAACCCATTAAGACTAACCCTGGACAGTCGGAAAAGGAAGGGACTGGATCCAAGGTACCGGTTCAGGCGTACTCTTTAGAACACCATCAGGGTCCTGACTCGTCTGAGGACGTAGAATGTACGATCCTTTGGGTACCTTAGATTTTGATAGAATCCGTTGATAAGAAAATTACGAGGACGAAATTTCTTTAAGGGGGAGAGAGTGTGAGGACCCGTAATTTTCTTAATTTCTAGGTTTTATTTTCTTTTAATTGCACGTTTTTCCACATTTTCTTTATTCGAAAAATTTTAAAAATAATTTTTATGAGTAAATATAGTTTTTAAATGATGTTTCTAGTATCGATTAGTTTTTGAGAAATTAAGAGCGTATACCGGACGTGGAACCCGCTAGTGCGGAAAATTCGGTAAAATTCGGCCAGTTAGGTTAAGTGTTGGATACCGGGTTTAGTTTAGTAGGTGTTAAGAGATAATTAGAGGATACCCAATGGATGAGAGTTGGAGAGACAAAAGGATAGGTATGCATTAATGGTAGTGACAAGTGTCACTTGGTGGTTGATTCTTGACTTTGACTACTATTCACTACTTTACCAATTAAATCAAAAATTACCCAAAAATCATCTTCATTTGTAAGCTTCTTGGCCGGCTATCTTCAAGGGGAAAAGAAGAGAAAACTCCCAACTTTCTTGCTTCTAATCTTGCTCAATTCTCAAGTTCAACCGATTAAACTTGGATTTCCTCCATAAAACCTCTTACTTTAGTGGTATTAAGGTTGATTGTGAAGTGGTTTGGGAGACCAAGGTGCTAAGTGCTTCCTTTCTTGAGTTGGTAAGGTGAGTAACTAAGGAACCTCTCTTTTCTTCTCAATAATGTGTAATTAGTGGCTTATGTGAGTTAAAGAGATGGTTTGAGGTATTATTTCTTGACTTTTGGTAGAAATTGGTGAATTTTATATTTATCCATGATTTTTTCTGTTTTTATATGTTTAGTATTGGTTGATCATGGATGATGGTTGGGAATGGTTTAGAATGAAGCTATAGTGCGTAAATTATGGCTATTTGCGGAAAATTTCCGCTTTGAAAGGAAATTTCGGAATTAGGGTTTCAATTAACCCTATTCTGTCCGGTACTGTTTCTCTTAATTAAAGGCCGAATTAGCCTTGGGTTAAAACATGAAAGTTGTAGAGAATGATGTTTTATAGTTGCCTGCAAAATTTTAGCCCAATCGGAGTAACGTACCCTATGAAAAGACAGAAATACCCCTGCTGCCCTGTTTCTGTTTGAAACTGGTAATCAGCTTCTGTAATTGGTTAGTTTTATAGGGAATACTACTGATTTGGTTGTCAATGTCTTCTTAAAAATTATAGCCTTGTATCTTAGCTTTCAAGTGGCTTTAGAATTACCTAAATCGGAGTTGTGCGTTCTGAGATATGATTGAATGAATCAGGACTGCTAGTTGAATTTCATAGTGAGTTTCGAACTGAAAAATTTGGGGTTGTTTTGGTAAATTTGACCTAGTTAGGGTGAGAACTGGACTACATAGTCTTCATCAAAGTTATAGCACTCTATCTTAGTTTCGAAACGGTATAGCTTTCACTTCAATCCAATAAGCGTAGTTTCAGTTATGTCCGATACGCTATGTAGCGGTGAATCTGCCTTTTTGGTTCCTTAGCTTAAAACTCATTTCCGGTCATTTTCCTAGCTAAATCTTGTACCTGAATGACTTTGAGCCTATTGAACGGCTGTTTTGATAAATTTATATTGCGTATGACTTTGGGATTGATTGAGGAAAATAATGAAGTCATAAGTTGTTGGGATAATAGGTAAATACAGAGGCATGCTGCCCAAAATTTTAGGGCTACGCGATTCCTTCAATTGAATTGATCTTAGTACAAATGAAGGGTTTTGGGGGTTGTTTGTAACCCTAGGACCAACTGTTATCTTTTTGCTCAAAAGTCATATTTTATTCTTTTGTACTAGTACTTAATCTGGAAAGGCGTACAACATGTAGTCGAGCCTCACTTGTGCCTTCCGTTTACTCGATTTTGGATATGAAACCTTCAATTGTTTTACTTTGATGATTTTAGAATTTCTTGGCGATTAAAGCCAGTTTGAAGTGAAAACTTTTGAAGTATCTGTACTTGAACCGGTAAGTGTACCACTCCCTTCATTTGTTGCTTAACTTGGTTTCTGCCCTTGCAATCTGCGATTTAAATGACTGCACTATCTGTTTATTCTGTTTGAGACGAGAGTGTACTTTATCACAATCGTTCTCTTGTCTGTCCATATGTCTATTTACTGTGTATAATCTGTTAACTGTATCTGAGTCTGTTCGAACGTCGTTTGGAGATTGGTATCCAACGACCTTTCTGTGACCTCTGAGCTCAACACCTGTGGCTAGTTACTCAAGTCGGGCCGGCAAGGGCCTGGTCGATTAGATAACGAATCACGGTAGTCTGTTTTGGGAATTTTTGGGTATTGAGAATCTTGATTCCGGTATACTCGAGTATTACCATTACTGTTCCTGTATGGAGTTCGGGTCCGGTAGGAGTATGTTTGGTGGACGAAAATTGGTGTAAAGTGGGATCTTCGGATATGTTGGTTCTATGTACGTTGACGGAGAGTCAACGGGTTCAGATCAAGTACTGCAAATGGAAATCTGGCTCCTGAGAGCCACCTGTATCCTTTCCCTTTGAATCACTGTGTCTAACTGCTTTCCTTTATATCTGGTATATGTATCTGACTGGTTAACATGAAAGGTCATGATTTTACCCTTAAATGATTGGTACCTCATTGATCGTAAGCTCAACCCCTTTCTATTGCCTTGGTTTTCCTTACAGGGAACCACTTTTGGAGACTATGATGTTTTGAAGCACGAGTTGAGCTAGTTTTAATATATTTTGTAAAGCTCCTCGATAGTTGGAAAAATTCTAAATGTATTTTGATCCAATTATCTTCCTTTTGTTTTGTAAATTACAAACGTGTGTGTATAACCCTGTTTATGTGTCCTTCCAAGTTATATGACATGGCACCCACTATTCATCGACGGTTTTGATTTTCGTTTGGCTATTTTGCGATTTTGACTTGTTTGAGCGCGCTTTTATTTTTCTTCGGAACATTTTAGATCGTATTTAACTGCACCGTTAGTCCTGACGAGAGTTGGGCAGACAGTCCGCTATCCTCTTTGGTTCGCCTTAGGGGAAGGTGGGGCTGTCACAGAAACGCCAAGTATTATCCTTCTTCTTGACTAGCAACACTGGGGAGGCATAAGAACTGTTGCTTTGCTTAATGATTCTAGAACTCAGCATGTCAGCTATTTGCCTATCTATTTCAGTCTTCTGTGAGTGAGGGTATCTGTATGGCTTCATTTTGAATGCATGTGCTCCAGGTTTTAAGGGAATCTGATGATCCAGGCTGCTGTTTGATAGTAGTTGAGTAGGCTCTTGGAAGACCTCTGGAAACTGATCCAATAGTGCTGCAATTGTCTCTGGTACTGCCTCTACAGTCACCTTGCCAAGCTGTGCTAAAATGGCACAGCACCTCCTTTTGGCTTGCAAGAAGCCTCA
This sequence comes from Coffea arabica, assembly GCF_036785885.1. Lineage (NCBI taxonomy): Eukaryota > Viridiplantae > Streptophyta > Magnoliopsida > Gentianales > Rubiaceae > Coffea > Coffea arabica. Next base: position 3,986,137 of record NC_092324.1, on the reverse strand, counting down.
GAGGTTTTTTCTCCTAACCAGCTCCATTGTCGCATCATTCACTGCTCCATGTAAGGTGACAACCTCCCCTTGGTGGAACATGGATATTTTAAGTTGGTGAAAATCAAAAGTGATAGGGCTATAGTTACACATCCAGTCTACTCCTAAAATGAGATCCCAGTTCCCTAATTCCATAATTCTGAGGTCAAAACTGAACTTGTAATTCTGAACATTCCAAAGGACTTGTGAGCATTGAGCTCCACTGGTCACCAAACTCCCATCACCCATGGTGACTGTGAATGGCTTCACATGCTCAAATGGAATTTTCAGTACAGACACAAGTCTGTGATGGATATAACTATCACTGCTCCCTGTGTCTACTAGAATTTTTACATTTTCCCCTGCTAGTTACCCTTGCAACAGGATTGTGTTCCTCCTGAGGGAATCTGAGAGTGCATTGAGGGATACCTTTACTGATTCCCCTGGATTGCCAGTTAATTCATCCTGCTCCCCCACTGCATCTTGGAATTCTGTATCCTCCTCCTCCTCGTATAACATGAAATTCAATTGTTTCATTCTACACTGGTGTCCAACCCCAAACTTTTCCCAGCATTTAAAGTACAAGCCATTATTCCTCCTATACTGCACTTCCTGTGGGGATAGCCTCTTGAACTCAGGCTTCTTAGTTTCTGGTTTTGGTGTATTGTTCTGAGGTAATTTGTAGGTGTTGACTCCCCTATTCATAGCTGTAGGATGCCTGTACATTCCAAACCTTGGCTCAGCCATCACTTTTTACCTTCCTTTACTGTTCTTCCTTGCAACTTAATGGCCTGTTCCTGCAAATGAGCTATCTCTACGACTCCTGAAAGAGTGTTTGGCTTGAGCATTCGTACCATAAGCTTAATCTCCTCCTTGAGGCCACTTGTAAAGCTGGAAATGAAGTATTCTTCACTCTGGTTGGGATTTTGAATCAACATCAGTGTCTTCAATTCCTCAAACTTCTCTTGATAAGCCTCCACTGTGTTGGTTTGCTGCAATTTGTTGAACTCCTCCACAATGTCCCTACAACAGGTCCCCTTGAACCTCTGGCAAAGCAATTCCTCAAATTCTCTCCATGTTACCCGTGATTTCTCCAATTTGACCCCCTGAAACCACGTATCAGCCTTCCCTTCCAAAAATATTTCTACCACCAGTAGCTTATGGTCCTCCTGGATTCTATGCAACATGAAGTATTTGTTGCATTTCCTGATCCACTCATGTGGATTCTCTCCCCCGAACAGGTGCAATTCAAGTTTAGGAAGGGAATGGCCAGAGATCTTATCTAAGAATTCACAGTCCTTCGCCTCAGTTCCTGCTCCCAAATCCAACCTCTGGTGACTAGGTGGTGTTGGCAGCAATGGTGTTCGATCTCTCCCCATCTTAGCCTCATCACCTGTACTATTCTCCTTGATCAACAATGTCTTCATCATCGAACTGAGTGCTTCGAATTTCTGTTCCATTCCAATCACGATCGAATCCATACGTTGATCTCTACCTGTCATTTCCTCTTTCACTTGCTGCTGTTTATTTCTAACATCCTCCATGACTTCCTGCAGCTTCTGTTCTTGCTTCTTGAGATGATCCTCCAGAACCTTGAATCGAGTGCTTTCTGCCATTTGGATTTCAGTAGCTGGCCAAGGATCGGTCAGCTCTAATACCAATTTTTCAGGCCCTTGGCAATGTGATGGTATGAGAATTGAGACCAGCAGGCATGGATAGGTTTGAATGTAGAAGAAGAGAAATGAGAGGGAAAGAGTGGGAGGAGAGAGACAGAGAAATTGGAAGAGAGAGACAGAGAAATTGAGGGAAAATAAATGTGATTACCTTCTTGTTCCCAAATCTATTACATTGCCTGGATTTATACACCTCTAATGATCAAACAGAATCTTATTGGCAAGAATTTCCGTGCAACTAACTACTCTTTCAACAAAATCAGTTATAACTAACTTTTAACAAATTTGGCTCCATATGCGAAATTACACTAATGCCCTCTAAACTTTCGAGCCTATTGCAATTAAGTCCCTGTGCCTGACATAGATCTAAAATACTACTAGTAAATAATAACATATAAACTTTATTTTTTAGACTTGATTTAATATACTAACAATAATTTGTAGAGTATTTTAGAGTTTACCAATATATGTGGAATTGTCATATGTTCTGCTGCAATATCTTAAATTTTATCATGGTGCAAGTTACATGCCCAATTTTGGTAGAAGTAACTATATAGCTTGCTATTGATTATGTCTTGGTGCTGCGACATCTTTAAATTGTATATATTGTGTTGGGTTTGGATTTTATTTTACCAACCATTTATTTTGTTGGGTTTGAGTTTTATTTCACCGTGAACTAAAATTTAAGCCCAACATATTGTAATCGTGGAAGTGTCATCCTTGATTTGGTTGGCCACTTTCTATCCTCTGGATCAATTACTTCTTGTGGCATCTAATATTTCCAACTACTTTTATGGCTACAAATTTGAAGAATCCTTGTAATTAGTAGTTATCATGTATTTAAAAATACAGTTTGTCTAATCGTTGCTCATAGGGCACTCATTAAGGTGTATTTCAAGTGTTAAATTTTTAGAAATATAAGATTAATTAGAGAAAATGTATAAATGTAAGGAGATTAATTAAGAAAAGTGTATAAATGCAAGAAAAAGTAATAATTGTTAGTGTATGTGTGTGTGTGTGTATATATATATACTAGGAGGTTATTGGCTGTGCTAAGCACAGCCTAGGCCCCTATAATCTGTTGTCATATCCAAACTTTTTGCATGTTTGAAGAGGGTTGTTGACCTGCTGGGTTTGGTAGCATAGGCGGCTGGAATTGGACTTGCTGAGGATAAATGTGCCGAATTTGTGCTCAGAAGAGCCGTGTGGTAGACAGAAAGGAGGAAAAAGGTTCAACGGCAATTTGGGAAAGAAACAGTGCAATGGCAAAAGAAGGAAAAGAAATAGAAGGCTTGAAGAGGGGTGTTGACCTGCTGGGTTTGGTAGCAAAATCTCCTCTTCTCCGTTTCTTCCACTCAGATAGCCGAATATGAACCTGCAAAAGATGCTATTGTTCTACCAATTTTCTGAACAAAGCATTGTACTTTCTCTCGGTTAGAACCACAAAAACCCTCCACATGCACGTGATTGCACTTGCCCCAAGAATCAGCTTCTTTTAGGGATTGTACTTGGTTTGAATTTACCAATGAATTCGTCCTTTTTTCTGTTGCTACGAAGTGATTCAACGGCAATTTGAGAAAAAAAGCATTGCAATGGCAAAAGAAAGAAGAGAAATAGAAGGCTTCGCACAAGAGAAGCTTTAGATTCAGACAATTTGCAAGAAACATTTTACCCTGCCATTCCTTAAAAAAACAAAAGCATATATTTTTTGTCATTCAGAAATTATTGCATTCATTTGCTCAACAAAAATTTTTTTTGTCAAAATAAAAGACGAATGTTCACATATCAATAAATTAAAATAAAATTGATTCGAAAGTGTGTATTCTATTAGTAGGCTATTTCATTTTTGCATTTAGCACAAATTGGAACCAATTTCTTTTCTTTTTTTTAATCATTTTTCCCACTTTGAAGATATCTTTTTCTTTTCCTCCGAGTTCAAAAATAGCCAAGGTTTGATTAAGAAAGTTTAAATATTTTTTTAGCATGTAGATTAAAATAATAAAATTCTTGCTATCAAATTTGGATATTTCTTTTAATTTTTGAAAATGTGACAATTTTTCTATCATTTTTTGACGGCTTCTAAAATAGTAAAAGTTATATTAACAATGTAGAAAAAAAATAAAAAATATAAACTTTCAAAAAGACGAATAGAATTCTATGATTTTTAATAAAGTCAAGTTAATCTGTGAAATATAAGTTTAAATGATATTTCAAATCGTAATAAATATAATTTCAAATAATGATAATGATAATAATATTATAATTGGATTACATCTGTCCAAGACCTATAGCTTGAAATCAATTTTAAATATTTCTTTTTGTTTTTGAAAATACGATGATCTGAAAAATACTCTCTCAAATTGACATCATAATAAATATAAATTGAAATAATGATAATAATAATAATAATTTGTAATTGAATTACATCTATCAAAAGCTTACAAATTGAAAAATTCAATAAAAATAATTGGACCTCATACTTGAATGCCAAGGCCAGACCAAATTTGGTCATTGTGCAATGCAGTCCAATCTATCTATCTACCATTGCCTATAAAAAGAAAAGGAAAGAATGAAAGCTCAAAAATTCACCAAGGATGCCATGTGTCAATGAGACAGCATGCTACAGTAACAGTGCAATGGCAAAAGAAGGCAAAGGAAGGCAAAGAAATAGAAGGCTTCGGACAAGAGAAGCTTTAGATTTAGACAATTTGCAAGAAACATTTTACCTTGCCACTTGTCAGATAATTAAGAAGCCATGTGGCAAGAGGAAAGGAAAACACTAAACCTTGCTCTTTTCTTATATACAAGGTAGATATATATGATAGGATGGGTGGAATGTAAATGTATTAACAAGTGCCCTGTAGGCACCTGTTCGAATAACTCTTAAAAAATGGAGTAATAGATAGATTGAGAGGATCATGGATAAGAACGAAAGACGCTGCAAGCAATATGCATAAATGCCAGACAATTTAAAGTAAGAAGTCCTACTGGGGCGAAGGGAAGCATATGCCAAGAAAAAAGCTCATGATAGAGAGGTGTTTGAGAATCATTAGTTGAACCAGTGATGTACTTAATCAAAACATGATGACTCTAGAAACTAAAAGTTTAGATTCTCAATCAGAAGTGTCAATTGTCAGCAGTGAATCATCTTTCTCAAAATCTTCTTCATTGGATAAGAATAAGAAGTGGCATAAGAAATCTCCCAACATGCCACAAAACATAGAGGAACAGCTTCCAAATAAACGTAGACACACCCATGCAAGCAAAAGAGCTCAACAAAGGAAAGGTTTTACGGATTATTAGTCCCTGTTTAGGAAAGCAATCAAGACTTATGGTAAAAAACGCAGAAACCACCTTCTTAGAAAGAACAAGAAACAACTAGAGATCAAGCCTTTAATACCCAGGCACGAAGTGTTTGAACATGAAATTACACCTAATCTTTCTTCATTTTAGCTGTATATTATTCTAGTGGCGGAGCCAGAAATAATTCTCAGTGGGGACAAAAGTAATACTAAAATTTTTTACCTACTCTTTTTTTAGGTTTTTAAGCAAAAAAATATTCCCAACAAGTTGAAATGAAAAGTCTTTTTTTAACTTACTTCAAATGAAACTTTGTATCTCACATATCCTTTTAAAATATTAGTTCATAAATCAACTTAGAGAACCACGTAATTATTTCAATTCCTTTTATAAGAAAACTCCGGAGGCACACTTGAAATTATATCAAAATTTTATAAGTATTATAAGAGTTTAAAGAGGGCACTGGGTGCACCACATAATTCTTTCACTTCCTTTATAAGAAAACTCTAGAGTCACACTTCAAATTATATCAAAATTCTATAGGTACCATAGGAATTTAAGGGGCCCCACTGCCCCCACCTTAAATCCGCCAATGTATTATACTAGTTTAAATTTGAATATCATAAAAAGTTAAGCTTTTGAATTAGTGCTGATTAAAAGATTAGAATTGGTCTTTTTTAGTGCATTGTTTTCTTTATTCTCTCCCTCCATTTTTGTACCATGGACAATATATCATTTAAAAGATTATAGTTATATGTTCCTTGCTAGAAAAAAAAAAGTTGCTGGCTTCTTATTAATTGGATTGAGATTCTTTTGAGAACTTCATCAGCCTACCTGTGTATCAAGTGTGACGTCATGCAGTTAGTTCACCCCTTGGGACCAAGTTACACTAGATATATTAGAGTTTATTGCCAAAATAACTCTCCTTCTAAAACATATACCCAAAGTAACCTAATTTTAAAATTTATTACCTTTATAATTTTTTTTTGCCACATAGGTTGCACATGTGTCAGGACAGAGATAGAGGCACACTCTATTTCTTTTTTCCATCTAATATTTTTCCTGATTCTCTCTCTCCTGTGTTTTTTCCTTTCATTGCCTTTTCCTTGTCAAACGTAATTTTGAGAAGTCAATATTTATATTAACAGTATATAAAAATTCATTATCATCCTTGATAATATTAAGGTAAACAAAGATTATTCTCTTATCTTTTCTATTGTGCAATTTTTGGAACATTCCTATGGCGTTCAAAAAAATTTTCAATATTAATTGTCTAACAAATGATTTCTCACACTGTGTTTGATAAAAAGTCTAGGAGAAAATAATCTAGCAGTTTTTAGTTTGCAATTGAAAACTTGAAAATTTCAGTTTTATTACATCCTGTAAAAGTTTTTTTTCAAAGAGTAAGATGGATAATATAAACAAATATGATAACCTTGAAGTTTTTGTAACTTTTTCTTGTTATTACTTGCAATTTTTGTTGCAATTTTTGAATTTTTCAAATTTAATTTTTGAAAAAAATATATGCAATAGGTTTGATTCATTTCAAGAAAAATGTAGAGACCAATCATAGTAAGGTCAATAATGGTAGAATTTGTTTTAAATAATTATAAGAAAACTATCAAAGTTATGCAATCTTATTGTGTCTCTATGATTAAAAAAAATTAAAAATTTTAACTCATGTTGGAAACTATAAACTAGATCAAAACTTTCCTTTCTTGTTATCCTATGTGGCAATCAGGATAATAAGGTGGCAATAATAACATCATTATGGGAATAAAATTTGAAAGTGAATCATATTGAGAATATTTTTTAGAAAAAGTGTTATTTTAGCAAAAAACTCAGATATATTATTACCATCACTTTTACCCTCCTAATGCTTTGTGTTACTATCAGTTTTTTGTCGTCCAAAACTTGGTAATCTAAACAACTTTCACTTTGTTGTACAAATGGAAGATGAAATTCTGAAAGCCTGCTGGTTAGATTAGATCAAGACACAAGAATTCTATCTCCTCACTTAAGCTTTTTTTTCCTCTTAGTTTAACTGTAGTATTTAAGATTTAGGATTATTCTGTATTATGTACAAGAATGTGAATGACTAATTTTTTTATATCACAATCACGCCCTTCTTTAACAGAAAGTTTCCTTTTTTTTTTTTGGAAAGAATCCAATGAGAAACATCTAATCATGGAAATGAATCAAATATTCACTCTGTTTTTTTTTCACATTTACTCTTTATATTTTCAACATGTGTAAACTTCTTAACAAGAACATCCGAGGAAAAAAAATGTATTTCAATTTTGTCTACTATTGTAATCCCAATTTATTCACTATAAATAGTCACATTTTGGTAATTAATTGCGCAAGGTCTTTACGCTATTGCATTTGTTATTCTCCTCGCATATTAGTTATCATTTCATCTATCATCAACACTTAACTAGGTCTATACTTAACAAGGCATGCATGCTGTTGATGCGCTGTTTATGCTTTCTAGTGTAATTACAAAGGGTTTTGCTTCAGACAATCCTACAAGCCTTTTGTTTTGATAAAGGTTTTTTCTTTGTTTACGTAAAGGTTGGTAGCTGCCTTCCGTAGGATTTAGCAGCAGGGAAATGATGGTAAATATCCGAAATGTCTTTTTCTTTTTTCTTTTTTTAACATTGAATGATCTGATGATCAATAGTTTATGCAGTCTGTTGCATTATTGTAACTTGGAAGTCATCGAATCGTCACTTGACCACCTACAAAATTCGGTGGTGCTCTTCTTAATTGGATGATCGAATGATCTCCCCATGCATGAAGATAACATACTTTGAACTAGCTCCTTAATTTTCAGCTTTGACTTATTTGCACAATCAGAGCATCACTGTAGACTTTGCCGGCAAATGATCATCGAATCAACTACACTTTTTTGCATCTTCGAATCATCAATCGATTAGCATCACAGCAATGCAACCATGAACGATTTTGCACTTTTGCAATATATACATGATCAGATCATTAATTCATCTGACTGATAACACCAAGATAAGCTACATGATCAAATCATTAAATCATCTTATTGACAATATAAATAGGTGCCGTTGCTGTGAAAGCCCCACCTCCCCCTAAGGCGAACCAAAGGGTTCGACGGACCGCCTACCCAACTCTCGCCGGGACTTAGTCGTTCACTTCAGTCCTCAATCAAAACCGGAATAAAACCACAGGAATAAATATAGCAACAATCCAAAACTTAAAGCGAAACTTATATACATTTCTATCTCGAAAGGGAACACAAACAACGAATATACAAAGGTTCTCAATTCTTCATACATTCAGCCCGTGCCAAGCACTAGGGCGAGAACAATTACAAAATCAAAGAACTAGACTAGGCTAGTCTATGCCGAGCTCTCGTCTTTACCCGCCTTCCCCTGTTAAGAAAAGCAAAACTAAAGGAATGAGCTAAAAGCTCAGTGAGGTTCCGAACACATAATCAAACAAGCAATCCAATACATTAAATATGGAGTATCAATAATTCAAGAAACATTTACACTAGAAAGCGATAATAACACATACAATAAAAGGATACGGGCTCACAGGGAGCCATTTATTCGTTCGTTCGTTCGTTCTCCTATCATTCCCCTTATTCCTCTAATCATTTGAAAATGTATTTTTGTAAGTAAAACTCTCGTTCGTTCGTTCATTTCATTCACCCCCTCCTGGACGTTGGCCAGGCTCCACCCGACAACAAGATAATACTCGAGTATACCAAACGTTCACCCAGGGTCACCAAATCGCCCGACCGAGTCCGCTTCTGGCTCGAGTCGACAGGTAACAAATGGCAAGGGCCCAATTCAGCGAAACGGCTTACATTCATGCACAACTAGCATTTAATCATTTAATCATTGAAAATTTCACATTTATTTAGGTCGAGTGCGATAAAGTATACACTCGCCTAGTAAAATTCGTTTTAACAGTCATTGATAACATGGAACATGTAATCATACATTCACCACAAGCCATATAGTCAAGAACAAGCCATATAGTCAATGAAAATATAACAAACAAGGAACACTCACCTATTTACGCAAAATAATATCCAAAATATCTTACCGGATAATACCGTCAGTCACCGATGAACCCTAATATAATCAAAAGAACACATTATGCTTCATCTATCAAAGACTTAAGTGATTCAAAGAAAATTCGAATACGTACTAGTACAAAATATAAATATGGTTTTGGTAGTGAAAAGAATCCATTGAAACCAAAGGACATAAGTAAAAATATTTGTAAAACTTATGCTCACTCGTAAAACTTTAAAATCTCCATTTGAGTCGGAGTAACAAAGAAAACGCATTTCTATTAGTCGTAAATTTCATTTTTTCCAAGGGTACAAGTTTCGACTAAATTCTAACTTATATACCTCGATAAAAGAAGACGCCAATATCCTAAATGGTTCAAGTGATATTCGCTCTCAAGCCTTGCTCAAGTTGCAAGTATATCTACCTAACCCTCGAGCGAAAATTTGGGCAGCACGCCCTTTGTATTTACCTATTTTCCAGCCATTTACAACTTCATTATTTTCCTCAATCAATCCCAAAGTCACACACAAAATCATCTCATTTTAATAGCCATTCCATAGGCTCAAAGTCATACAAGTACAAAATCAAGATAGGAACATGTGCGGAAATTAAGTTTGCATCAAGAAACAAAAAACAGATTTGACGTTGTTTTACGTAATGGACACAACTGAGGCTACGCTTATTGGATTGAGGTGCAATTTATAGCGTTTCGAAGCTAAGACAGAGAGCTACAACTTTGATGAAGACCACTTAGTCTAGTTCGTAGTGTATCTAGGTCAAAATTTTGAATTACAAAACCAGAATCTCACAAACATGTCAGTTAACCATACTATGCGTAAACGATAATAACTCAGGCTACCGAAGTCCGATTGAGGCTTTTCCAGTGGCATTGGAAACTTAAGACATAACACTACAATTTTCATGTTTTGGCTAAATACTAATTCAGTATATATCATGGTGAAAAGGCACAGTCAGTTTGGTGAAATGTTAAAACTGTCCCTAAAGTTCTTCCTATGTCAGTCCGGGGTATTTTTGTCTTTTCACATGCTACAGTACTCGGATTGACCTGAAATTTTACAGAAAGTTATAAAATATAATACTATACAACTTTTATGTTTTGTTCTAAGCATAATTCGGCCTCTATCATGGTCAACCAGAACCGAGCAGAACAGGGTAGCTTGGTTTCCAAATTCTAAAATTTGCATCTTTACTCTATACATTCATATCTAGCAAGTGCTCTATCATCAAACCCATCAACTACTAGCTCAATAACATCAATTAAGAGATAGATAACTATAATCAAAGTTGAGAATGTAAACCCTAGCTCCATATCCAATATCTCATTCCAAACTAACAAATTTACCGTCATAAGGCAAAATTAAAAGTTTCTAACTAAACTTGAACAAGATTAAATGCAAGAAAAGGATAGGAAACCATAATACCTCACCAAGGCTTCTTGCAAGAGAGAATTACAACCTTTCCCTCCAAAGTTTCGCCACACAAAGCTCCTTAAGAACTAAAGGAAGAGTTTAATCAGTTTAATTTTCCTGTTTTCTCACTAAATCAAGCAAAACCCAAGATGAAATTGAAGTTTTCTTTCCTCTTGTTTTTCCTCAAGGCTCACGACCCTCTCTCTCTATTTTCTATGAGTTTTTGCTTTGTTTTCCTTCTCATTTACTAACATCCTAGATATTTAAGCTAAGGTCAAAGGTCACTTTTCCTCCACCAATCAAATTTAAGTTTAGGAAGACCTTAGAAGTTTCAAGGTTGCTAATATCTTACTTTGCTAAGCCTCACACTATGGCCCCAATAACTTTTAATCTTTGCAATTAACTCCATGGTTCACCAACTAGATGTTAAAAACAAATATCGCATGTATCGCACTAGTGGGTCCCACGTGCAAAATACACTACTCATGTCACATGAACTATCTTATAGCGAAAAATGTCTTGGAACTTAATTCCCTTATAATAATAGCTGAAAAATTAATATAATAAAGGAAAGTATAGAAAATGTCTGCTCGGAAGTAAAATAAGAGCTAGAGAATAAGAAAAATATCGAGTTCTCACCGTTTTTCCTTAACTCGCACGTACTAGGATTTTTACTTACAATTCACTAATTTATTATTATCGCCTCTAATCCCACACTTAATATCATCTAAAACTCACTTTTAATCATCAAATTTGATCCACACTTCGTATCGGATAGTCGCACTACGGATAGGCGTAAAACCCTAATTCATGCTGACTTAAAACACGAAAAGTGAAACCCTACTTTCTAGGTTCATTTGCACTTATTGTGGGTGATTGACTAGTAGGGCTATTATAAAGTAATAATTTCCAAATAAAAGGGGGGATTTTAAGAAAAATATAAGGAAATTTTTCCAGTCGTCACACTCTCTCCCTCTTAAAAAAATTTCGTTCTCGAAATTTTTTTTCAAAAGGTGATTTAGTATGTAACACAGTAAATTGACTAAAACAATAAGATATAACACACCAAATACACAAGGAAACTATAAACAATATAATGCACCATATACACCAAGAGACATTTCAAGTTAGACAAAGTCAAGTGCAGCAAGTACTATATATGTAGGTATGAACATGTCACAAGTAAATGACATGTAGTAACAATGTAAGGGCAAAACGAAAGAAAACGCGACTTGTCGTCCCACACTCAATGAAAATCACCCCTGTCTGGTTTCCTTACTCCACTTTCCAAGGTGCCCGTTGATCTCTTGTACTCATTCTAACCAAACAAAACCTGTTTATGTGCCCAAAATGCAAGTTTCAAGTACTCAGCAGCGCCTCAACTCTGTAGTACTCGGGCACGAGAATTCGAAATAAGATAATTCACATCTCGAGCTGGCCAGTCCCAAGAGTAAACTATCCACAATCGAAATTCCTACCTGACGTACCCATCTATGGTCCTCAGATACCATGAGAAAGATTTAAGGCCTATAACATTTATGATTCATAGCTTATGCTCGAACGAGCACTTAGTCCTTCATATTTATTCATCACATAGCCCAAGCTCACTCCGCACGGAGATCACGCGAAACAGGCTCTGCTATCAACTGTGACAGCCCCACCTCCCCATAAGGTGAACCAAAGGGTTCGGCGGACCACCTGCCCAACTCTCGCCGGGACTCAGTCGTTCACTTCAGTCCTCAATTAAAACCGGAATAAAATCATAGGAATAAATATAGCAACAATCCAAAACTTCAAGTGAAACTTATATACATTTCTATCTCGAAAGGGAACACAAACATCGAATATACAGAGGATCTCAAATCTTCATACATTCAGCCCGTGCCTAGCACAAGGGCGAGAACCATTACAAAATCAAAGGACTAAACTGGGCTAGTCTATGCCGAGCTCTGGTCCTTGCCCGCCTTCCCCTGTTAAGGAAAACAAAACGAAAGGAATGAGTTAAAAGTTCAGTGAGGTTCCGAACACATAATCAAACAAGCAATCCAATACATTAAACATGGAGTATCAATAATTCAAGAAACATTTACACTAGAAAGCGATAATAACACATACAATAAAAGGATACGGGCTCACAGAGAGCCATTTATTCGTTCGTTCGTTCGTTCGTTTATTCTCCTGTCATTCCCCTTATTCCTCCAATCATTTGAAAATGCATTTTTATAAGTAAAACCCTCGTTCGTTCATTCATTTCATTCACCTCCTCCTGGACGTTGGCCAGGCTCCACCCGACAACAAGGTAATACTCGAGTATACCAAACGTTCACCCAGGGTCACCAAATCGCCCGATCGAATCCGCTTCTGGCTCGAGTCGACAGGTAACAAAGGGCAAGGGCCCAATTCAGCGAAACGGCTTACATTCATGCGCAACTCGCATTTAATCATTTAATCATTGAAAATTTCACATTTATTTAGGTCGAGTGCGATAAAGTACACACTCGCCTAGTAAAATTTGTTTTAACAGTCATTGATAACATGGAACATGTAATCATACACCCACCACAAGCCATATACTCAAGAACAATCCATATTGTCAATAAAAATATAACAAACAAGGAACACTCACCTATTTACGTAAAATAATATCCAAAATATCTTGCCGGATAATACCGTCAGTCACCGATGAACCCTAATATAATCAAAAGAACACATTATGCTTCATCTATCAAAGATTTAAGTGATTCAAAGAAAATTCGAATGCGTACTAGTACAAAATATAAATATGATTTTGGTTGTGAAAAGAGTACATTGAAACCAAAGAACATAAGTAAAATATTTGTAAAACTTATGATCACTCGTAAAACTTTAAAATCTCCATTTCAGTCGGAGTGACAAAGAAAACGTTTTTCTATTAGTCGTAAATTTCATTTTTTCCAAGGGTACAAGTTTCGGCTAAGTTCTAACTTATATATCTCGATAAAAGAAGACGCCAATATCCTAAATGGTTCAAGTGGTATTCGCTCTCAAGCCTTGCTCAAGTCGCAAGTATATCTACCTAACCCTCGAGCGAAAATTTGGGCAGCACGCCCTTTGTATTTACCTATTTTCCAACCATTTATGACTTCATTATTTTCCTCAATCAATCCCAAAGTCACACACAAAATCATCTCATTTCAATAGCCATTTCATAGGCTCAAAGTCATACAAGTACAAAATCAAGCCAGAAACATGTGCGGAAAAGAAGTTTGCGTCAAGAAACAAAAGACAGATTTGACGTTGTTTTGCGTAATAGACACAACCGAGGCAACGCTTATCGGATTGAGGTTTAATTTATACCGTTTCGAAGCTAAGACAGAGAGCTACAACTTTGATGAATACCACTTAGTCCAGTTCAAAGTGTATCGAGGTCAAAATTTCGAATTACAGAACCAGAATCTCACAAACAGGTCAGTTAACCATATTATGCGTAAACGACAATAACTCAGGCTACCGATATTCAATTGAGCCATTTCCAGTGGCATTGGAAAGCTAAGACATAATACCACAACTTTCATGTTTTGGCTAAATACTTTTTCAGTACATATCATGGTGAAAAGGCACGGTCAGATTGGTGAAATGTCAAAACTGTCCCTAAAGTTCTTCCTATGGCAGTCCGGGGTATTTTTGTCTTTTCACATGTTACAGTGCTCGGATTGAGATAAAATTTTATAGGAAATTATAAAATATCATTATCTACAACTTTTATGTTTTGTGCTAAGCCTAATTCGGCCTCCATCATGGTCAACCAGAACCGGACAGAACAGGGTAGCTTGGTTTCCAAATTCTAAAATTTGCACCTTTGTATTTTAAATTCATATCTAACAAGTGTTCTATCATCAAACCCATCAACTACTAGCTCAATAACATCAATTAAGAGATAGATAACTATAATCAAAGCTGAGAATGTAAACCCTAGCTCCATATCCAACATCTCATTCCAAACTAATAAATTTACCGTCATAAGGCAAAATTAAAAGTTTCTAACTAAACTTGAACAAGATTAAATGCAAGAAAAGGATAGGAAACAATAATACCTCACCAAGGCTTCTTGCAAGAGAGAATCACAACCTTTCCCTCCAAAGTTTCACCACACAAAGCTCCTTAAGAACTAAAGGAAGAGTTTAATCGGTTTAGTATTCTTGTTTTCTCACTAAATCAAGCAAAACCCAAGATGAAATTGAAGTTTTCTTTCCTTTTGTTTTTCCTCAAGGCTCACGACCCTCTCTCTCTATTTTCTATGAGTTTTTGCTTTGTTTTCCTTCTCATTTACTAACATCCTAGATATTTAAGTTAAGGTCAAAGGTCAATTTTCCTTCACCAATCAAATTTAAACTTAGGAAGACCTTAGAAGTTTCAAGGTTGCTAATATCTTACTTTGCTAAGCCTCACACTATGGCCCCAATAACTTTTAATCTTTGCAATTAACTCCATGGTTCACCAACTAGATGTTAAAAAAAAAATATCGCATGTATCGCACTAGTGGGTCCCACGTTCAAAATACACTACTCATGTCACATGAACTATCTTATAGCGAAAAATGTCTTGGAACTTAATTCCCTTATAATAATAGCTAGAAAATAAATATAATAAAGGAAAGTATAGAAAATGTCTGTTCGGAAGTAAAATAAGAGCTAGAGAATAAGAAAAATATCGAGCTCTCACCGTTTTTCCTTAACTCGCACGTACTAGGGTTTTTACTTACAATTCACTAATTTATTATTATCTCCTCTAATCCCACACTTAATATCATCTAAAACTCACTTTTAATCACCAAATTTGATCCACACTTCGTACTGGATAGTCGTACTACGGATAGGCGTAAAACCCTAATTCATGCTAACTTAAAACACGAAAAGTGAAATCCTACTTTCTAGGTTCATTTGCACTTATTGTGGGGTGATTGAGTACTAGGGCTATTATAAAGTAATAATTTCCAAATAAAAGGGGAGATTTTAAGAAAAATATAAGAAAATTTTTCCAGTCGTCACACTCTCTCCCTCTTAAAGAAATTTCGTCCTCGAAATTTTTTTCAAAAGGTGATTTAATATGTAACACAGTAAATTGACTAAAATAACAAGATATAACACACCAAACACACAAGGAGACATATACACAATATAATGCATCATATATAACAAGAGACATTTCAAATTAGACAAAATCAAGTGCAACAAGTACTATATATGTAGGTATGAACATACCACAAGTAAATGACATGTAGGATCAATGCAAGAGCAAAACGAAAAAAACGTGACTTGTCGTCCCACACTCAGTGAAAATCACTCTCGTCTGGTTTCTTACTTAACTTCCCAAGGGGCCCGTTGATCTCTTGTACTCACTCTAGCCAAACAAAGCCTGTTCATGTTCCCAAAATGCAAGTTTCAAGTACTTAGCAGGGTCTCAACTCTGTAGTACTCGGGCACGAGAATTTGAAATAAGATAATTCACATCTCGAGCTGGCCAGTCCCAAGAGTAAACTATCTACAATCGAAATTCCTACCTAGCTTATGCTCGAACGAGCACTTAGTCTTTCATATTTATTCATCACTTAGCCCAAGTTCACTCCGCGCAGAGACCACGCGAATCAGGCTCTGATACCAACTGTGACAGCCTCACCTCCCCATAAGGGGAACCAAAGGTTTTGGCGGACCGCCTGCCCAACTCTCGCAGGGACTCAGTCGTTCACTTCAGTCCTCAATCAAAATCGGAATAAAATCACAGGAATAAATACAGCAACAATCCAAAATTTAAAGCGAAACTTATATACATTGTTATCTCGAAAGGGAACACAAACATCGAATATACAAAGGTTCTCAATTCTTCATACATTCAGTCCGTGCCAAGCACTAGGGCGAGAACCATTACAAAATCAAAGAACTAGACTAGGCTAGTCTATGCCGAGCTCTCGTCCTTACCCGCCTTCCCCAGTTAAGGAAAATAAAACTAAAGGAATGAGTTAAAAGCTCAGTGAGGTTCCGAACACATAATCAAACAAGCAATCCAATACATTAAACATGGAGTATCAATAATTCAAGAAACATTACACTAGAAAGCGATAATAACACATACAATAAAAGGATACGGGCTCACAGGGAACCATTTATTCGTTAGTTCGTTCGTTCTCCTATCATTCCCCTTATTCCTCCAATCCTTTGAAAATACATTTTTATAAGTAAAACCCTCATTCGTTCATTTCATTCACCCCCTCCTGGACGTTGGCCAAGCTCCACCCGACAACAAGGTAATACTCGAGTATACCAAACGTTCACCCAGGGTCACCAAATCGCCCGACCGAATCCGCTTCTGGCTCGAGTCGACAGGTAACAAAGGGCAAGGGCCCAGTTCAGCCAAACGGCTTACATTCATGCGCAACTAGCATTTAATCATTTAATCATTGAAAATTTCACATTTATTTAGGTCGAGTGCGATAAAGTACACACTCGCCTAGTAAAATTCGTTTTAACAGTCATTGATAATATGGAACATGTAATCATACGTCCACCACAAGCCATATAGTCAAGAACAAGCCGTATAGTCAATGAAAATATAACAAACAAGGAACACTCACCTATTTACGCAAAATAATATCCAAAATATCTTGCCGGATAATACCGTCAGTCACCGATGAACCCTAATATAATCAAAAGAACACATTATGCTTCATCTATCAAAGACTTAAGTGATTCAAAGAAAATTCGAATACGTACTAGTACAATATATAAATATGGTTTTTATAGTGAAAGGAGTACATTGAAACCAAAGGAAATAAGTAAAATATTTGTAAAACTTATGATCACTCGTAAAACTTTAAAATCTCCATTTGAGTCGGAGTGACAAAGAAAACGTATTTCTATTAGTCGTAAATTTCATTTTTTCCAAGGATACAAGTTTCGGCTAAGTTCTAACTTATATACCTCGATAAAAGAAGACGCCAATATCCTAAATGGTTCAAGTGGTATTCGCTCTCAAGCCTTGCTCAAGTCGCAAGTATATCTACCTTACTCTCGAGCTAAAATTTGGGCAGCACGCCCTTTGTATTTACCTATTTTCCAGCCATTTATGACTTCATTATTTTTCTCAATCAATCCCAAAGTCACACACAAAATCATCTCATTTCAATAGCCATTCCATAGGCTCAAAATCATACAAGTACAAAATCAAGCCAGAAACATGTGCGGAAATGAAGTTTGCGTCAAGAAACAAAAGACAGATTTGACGTTGTTTTGGGTAATAGACACAACCGAGGCAACGGTTATCGGATTGAGGTTTAATTTATACCGTTTCGAAGCTAAGATAGAGAGCTACAACTTTGATGAAGACCACTTAGTCCAGTTCAAAGTGTATCTAGGTCAAAATTTCAAATTACAGAACTAGAATCTCACAAACAGGTCAGTTAACCATATTATGCGTAAACGACAATAACTCAGGCTACCGAAATCCGATTGAGCCATTTCCAGTGGTATTGGAAAGCTAAGACATAATACTACAACTTTCATGTTTTGTCTAAATACTAGCTCAGTACATATCATGGTGAAAAGGCACGGTCAGATTGGTGAAATGTCAAAACTGTCCCTAAAGTTCTTCCTATGGCAGTCCGGGGTATTTTTGTCTTTTCACATGTTACAGTGCTCGGATTAAGCTGAAATTTTACAGGCAGCTATAAAATATCATTATCTACAACTTTAATGTTTTGTGGTAAACCCAATTCGGCCACCATCACGGTCAATCAGAACCGGGCAGAACAGGGTAGCTTGGTTTCCAAATTCTGAAATTTGCACCTTTGTATTTTAAATTCATATCTAACAAGTGCTCTATCATCAAACCCATCAACTACTAGCTCAATAACATCAATTAAGAGATAGATAACTATAATCAAAGCTGAGAATGTAAACCCTAGCTCCATATCCAACATCTCATTCCAAACTAATAAATTTACAGTCATAAGGCAAAATTAAAAGTTTCTAACTAAACTTGAACAAGATTAAATGCAAGAAAAGGATAGGAAACCATAATACCTCACCAAGGCTCCTTGCAAGAGAGAATCACAACCTTTCCCTCCAAAGTTTCACCACACAAAGCTCCTTAAGAACTAAAGGAAAAGTTTAATTGGTTTAGTTTTCTTGTTTTCTCACTAAATCAAGCAAAACCCAAGATGAAATTGAAGTTTTCTTTCCTCTTATTTTTCCTCAAGGCTCACGACCCTCTCTCTCTATTTTCTATGAGTTTTTGCTTTTTTTTCCTTCTCATTTACTAACATCCTAGATATTTAATCTAAGGTCAAAGGTCACTTTTCCTCCACCAATAAAATTTAAGCTTAGGAAAACCTTAGATGTTTCAAGGTTGCTAATATCTTACTTTGCTAAGCCTCACACTATGGCCCCAATAACTTTTAATCTTTGCAATTAACTCCATGGTTCACCAACTAGTTGTTAAAAAAATATATAGCATGCATCGCACTAGCGGGTCACACGTTCAAAATACACTACTCATGTCACATGAACTATCTTATAGCAAAAAATGTCTTGGAACTTAATTCCCTTATAATAATAGCTAGAAAATTAATATAATAAAGGAAAGTATAGAAAATGTCTGCTCGGAAGTAAAATAAGAGCTAGAGAATTAGAAAAATATCGAGTTCTCACCGTTTTTCCTTAACTCGCACGTACTAGGGTTTTCACTTACAATTCACTAATTTATTATTATCACCTCTAATCCCACACTTAATATCATCTAAAAGTCACTTTTAATCACCAAATTTGATTCACACTCAGTACCGGATAGTCGCACTACGGATAGGCGTAAAACCCTAATTCATGCTGACTTAAAACACGAAAAGTGAAACCCTACTTTCTAGGTTCATTTGCACTTATTGTGGGGTGGTTGAGTAGTAGGGCTATTATAAAGTAATAATTTCCAAATAAAAGGAGGGATTTTAGGAAAAATATAAGGAAATTTTTCCAGTCGTCACAGTTGCAGCCTTACTTGACAAACAATTTGTATACGCCTTCTTCGGCAGAAGTGTTTGAAAAATTAAAGAGGGAGGAAAGGAAACCCCAAAAAGAAAAATGCGGGAGAATTATTTAGAGCACAAGCAGACCACAATTCTTGAAGAGCAATTTAAAAAGAAGGGCAAATTACATTTTACCCCCATGTGCTTTACCCTTTTTTTACATAACCCCCCTATGGTTTCAAAAATTATACATAACCCCCTCATGGTTTGGATTAAAGTGTCAAAGTGATGGAAATAGTCACTCGTAACGGAACTTCTAAAAATGTCGAAATTACCCTTATAAATACATGACACATTAACCCCGTATGCTTTTTATATTTTACCATATAACCCCCTTATGGTTTAGTACTTTACCATATAACCCCCCTTATGATTTTCAAAATATACACATAACCCCTCTTGGTTAATAAATAATTTTCAACTTTACATAAGGGTAATTTTGACATTTTAAGTGACGCCGTTATGAATGATCATTTTCGTCACTTTGACACTTTAATCCAAACCATAAGGGGGTTATGTATAGCTTTTGAAACCACTGGGGGGTTAAGTGAAAAAATGCTAATCCACAAGGGGGTAAAGTGGAATTTACCCTAAAAAGAATAAGCGCATTCGTGGAGAGGAATTGATGCGCCAGTTGGTAAAGGCTACTGGACTAAGAGCAGACCAAATTCGGGCATGGTTTTCAAGAAGAAGAGTGAAGAGTAAGAAGGCAGCAGCGAAGGAAAGCGTCTGAGTGCCTATAAGTGCCACATTATCCAATTCCCCATCCATCTCTCAATTCAGTGTGTTTTATTTGAGTCTGGCTAGTGCCCATTTTACTCTTTCGTTGCTGATAGTACATCAAGTTAATTTCTTGATGAAATGGAGCTAAACAGTACCAATTGCGAGCCTGAATGTACTTCTTAACTTAATTTCTCGATGAAATAAAAGTGTTGCAGTGTCTGAGTGTCTATATGTATCATTTCTCTGCATAGTTTAACGTTATGTTCTTTTCATATGGAGAATTCTGTTAATATGCAATGGTGTTCAAGAAAAACTTTTATCATCTACTATAATTTATCGTAACTAAAAGATCAATTTCAAATGAATGGATCTAATGCAACAGAGCCTCGACAATTAATTTCCAATCAGATCTTTGTTGTGGATATCGTTCATCTGAGGTTACCACCCTTAATATGATGTTTCCAAGTTTTCATCAGGCAGCACAAATTTAAAATACACTGAACCTCATCTAGAAATGAATTGTTGGATTGGAAAATGTATTTAAAATAGTTGTCACTAGAGCTGCAAACGAATCGAGCCTCTCGCAAGCCGATCGCGAGCGGCTCGAGTACGAGTTCGACTCGAGCTCGATCAACATCGAATTCGAATTGATAAAGTCGAACTCGAGTTCAAAAATACTAAACTCGTGAGCTCGATTATATATATATATATATCTTTTTTCTTATTTTAATAGTAAAATTACATATATATCCCTAATATTTTATTATTTGTTAAGAAAAATTATTATTTTATTCATTTTTTAAAAACAAAATTTTTTATTTTTTATTTTTTTTAAACTCGAACTTGATATTTTGAACTCGTCGATCTCGAGTTTGAGTTCGAGATTCATAAAATTAAGTTGAGACTCAACTCGATTAAGCCAAAACCCGATTCGATTCGACTCGTTTGCATCCTTAGTTCTCACTACAATTTAACACGCGAAATACAATGTTTACAACATGACCTTGCAGAGGTTTTTACAGATCGCTAATCAATACAGTCCTCACATTGACAGTAAAATTCGAACACACAATTTTTTGTTAGAAAATAACCTGCCCTTACTAACTGATCCAACTAATGTTGGCAATTCAACGTAGATAATTTGTAGAATCTGATGCACAAGTAGCTATTTCACTGACACATGTTTCAAAGAGATATGGATCATGCCAGACCTTGAATAGTAGAACCAGCTGACACATGTTTTTTGCATGAAGGAAACGTGTGCAGCGGGCCATCTACCGAAGATGAGTAGGGGCCTCGCTCATCGAATGCTAACTAGTCTGGAAACGCCACCTACTTTTAGGAACCTATTGGGCCAAGATCTAAGTGGAGTTTCAGCACCTAGATTAGTTTCTGTGTAACGGGCCTTTGGCCCTCTAATTTTTTTTTAAAAAAAAGGAAATTGTAGACTCATGTACCAAAAATATAATACAGCAAAATCTTTATAAATTAATATTTAATAAATTAATAATCTCTATCAAATAATAATTTTTCCAATCTCAACTTGGACTAACGAGCTAAATTAATAATTTTGATAGAATAATAAAATCTTATGTAACTCTTTGGTCCCATTTATATCATAAATTAATAATGCACTAAAATTACATAACATATTTTCCTATCAGAAATCCATTGCTGCAATTATTTTTGAGTGCACATGGGGTTTTCTCTACTATACTTACGTAATACTTTATGCATTTGATTAGTTTATGCATTTCATTAGTCGTGATTGATTTGTGAATACCTTTTAGATGAAAAGTTATATATAGTTTAACAATGAGATATGTAAAAAAAACTTTATGTTTGTTTATTATAAGAAAATTTGTTTTTTTAGTGTAAACGGAATGACTCGAACCCGAAGAAAACTTTCTTATCATTTATATATATAATATTGTTAATCTAGTTTATTGTATGTATTTAATAAAATAGAAGTGGACATCTATCATTTAGTATTCCTAAATGATAATAGAAAAATGATATCAGTTATCTACATACATTGAAGATATTAATACAATTAAATTATACTTGCAAATCAAGTACATAAGGATTGGTTTATATTCCTTAGATTTTTAGCCTCCTTTTATTAATAGAAAATTCTTATTTTTATAAAATAAAATAAAAATTGAGTTGAGTAAATGAGTGTTTCTTTGAATTGTAAGTACACTCAACAAATTAATAAATTATTAATTTATTGATTAATTAATACCTTTTTAAATTAATATAATTTATATGTTCCCATTAATGTTATTAATTTATAGAGATTTTACTATATTTTGCTTTTATTCATAAGGATCCCTTGGCCCTCTAATGTATTAAAAGAAAAAGAAAAGAAATTGTAGGCGCATGTACCAAAGATATGATGTTTAGCTTCTATTTACAAGGATCCATACATGTCAATTGTATTATAAGTACATGACATGATATGAGCCTCGCATTTGAATTTTTTTCGTATTGATGGCCAAATTTTAACCATCTACCTCTTTTCAGCCAAGTACCAGCTGTTCAAAATCTCATAACATGGAGTATGTAATACTTGATGATGAAATACGGATTACTTATTGAACCTGTGAATGGTATCCTTCAAAAAAAAAAAAAACCTTGTGAATGGTGTTAAAGTAAGGTATTCCAAATTATTGAAGTTAATAATTCACAGCAGGAGGTGACAACAAATAAATCATGGTTTTGGGTACATGTTGCAATTAACCCAAAAATGTCTTGTCGGCACTACTATTGAGCATTGATGTCGCCCAAAGCAAGTGGTCCATCTCTCCACCTTTATGCGGTGGAAAGATCGTCAAACTATCACCCAATCATCTAATCATCAAACTAACACAAGTTGACAAAAAGACACACTTTATTTGTTTATCATCTAATCATCTGATCATATTGTTTCACGAATTCCAAATCATCTGATCACAAGGCAAGGCACTCTGCATCATCTGATATTCATCGTTTCATGAATTCCACGGTCTCGTGTTTCCAAACTGTTGCTCTTCTAAATCCTGGCTCGTTTTGAAAGAAAGAAAGAAAGAGGATTTAGCGTTTAAGGACCGGTTTGGATTGTCATTCTTTGGAATTGTTATAAATAAATAAATAAATATATATATATATATATATATATATATATATATATATATATATATAGAGTCACAAACGAATCGAACCGCTTATGAGCGGTTTAAATCAAAACTCGAGTCGAGTACGAGTTCAAAATATTAAACTCTTTAGCTCGCGAGCTTGAATATATATATATATATTTTTTTTTTATTTTGTATTTTAATAATAAAATTACATATATATCCATAATATTTTATTATTTATTAAAAAATATTATTTTATTTATTTTTAAAAAATAAAAATAATTATTTTTTATTTTTTCGAGCTCGAGTTCGAGATTTAAATTGCTAGTTCGTCGAGTTTGAACTCGAGTTCAAGTTTGATAAAATTAAGTCAAGACTCGACTCAATTAGTCCAAACTCGATTCGTTTGCAACCCTAACACACACATGTATATAGTTCGTAAAAGAATGGTTGAAAAATGTGCAAGAAAATATTTTTAAAAAATTCAAGACACTTTTCTGTACAAAGCTGGCAACCCAAACCTACTTTAAGTTTGCCTGATGTTACAAATGTTTTATTATATAAATACACATAACTATATTTATTACCCCTATTACATCCTGAAACATTTTTCTTTTTTTTTAAATATAATTTCACTTTTTAAAAAAAAAAATTAACACTGAACTCCCTTTTAAAAATTAATTGTTCAAATTTTACTATTGATGTAAGGTCTGTGTTAATGGACAATCTGTAAAAATTTCTGTACGCGACCTATATAGTTCTGAAAGCATAGCCTGACTTATGGTGGTGATCGGAGTTGAACCCATTCAAACTTTGTTTTACAAAAAAAAAAAAAAAAAAAAAATTGCTTACTAGGCTTAAGCGGCTTCCACATATATACATGAAAGCAAATTGTAGTGCAGATGGAATGGCAAAATTGGGAGGAATCAAACTAAACAACTTTTGTACTTTTAATTTTTGCAAATATTTTTCTTTTTTTTTTTTAAATTGTTTTGGCGACCACGTTTGCCATTATATATTTCCCAAGTCCAAACCATCACTCCGCAACACAAGTATATTGATGAGATGGACTCTTATCCCGCTGATGGAAACCTCTACTTCTTCACATTACAATCTAACATGACGTTGTTCTCTAGTCCAAGAATCATAATCTCTCAACCTCCAGGAAGCCCCAGATTGAGCAATTCCCATTCATTTTTCCAGTTTACTCTTCCACTAGTGCTCAACTTTCTGGGACTCAAGTATCAAGCAAGGGAAACAAATCCATTGGAAGCTCATCCCAACATCATGTTCTTAGCTTCCACAAGTACACTCATGTACTGCATCTCCTATGCTACCAAGAACAGTATATCCTTGGCCATATTTGGATCCATTTCAGTGGCATCTCTTTTCTCACTTGTATTTTCACGCTGGTGGATGCGCCACTGCCTAATTTCACTTTGTCTGGCAGTCTTCTTTTCGTTCTCAACATTACCATACCCGTTGACAGTGCTATTTCAGCGACTTATGGATGAATTCGCTCGGTTTAATCATCGACGAAGATGCAGAAGAAGGGATATTATCCATCTATTGCTGAGTTGGATAACCCATGGCACCTGTTCCCACCAGCCAAATTTGCTGCCACTGTAAATCTTCAAGTCTTGACTACCTAGGAATATATAAATGAATTTGAAAGAAAAGCGAATGTAAGAGGGAGATGACATAGAGTTAAATAGGGAAGGTCGTAGTTTGAGTCATTGGTCGATAATAGATAAGAGAGACTAATTTTTGGTATAGTATTTTTTAATGAGCTGACAATTAGATGAAGGGCATTATTGTCTTTTTATTACACTAAATAAGGTCCTTGTAATTATGTAATCCTCAGGGTCAAGGGAGCTGAAAAGAAATTGTCAGAAACCTTAGGGGAGGATTTTAAAATTATCCCTTGACAATACTGCCTTAACTTGGAGTACATTGCAGAATGCAAATGGAAAACAATTAGGTTGCAATAACTTAATTCAAAGATATGGACATATCCCAACCTTACAATTGTTGTCTTCATTCCTAGACAACTGGGCTACCATGTTATCTAGTCGATTGCTATCTACAGCATTTTCTTCATCCATTTCATCTTTTCCCTTGCTAGCTCCCCTGCTCGCGGCCCAATTCATCCTTCCGTTGCCCTTCACTTGAACTCTTCCCGTCAAACATTGACGCCGAATTAGATAAATTCATTTTCGCTCAATGGAGTCTCTTGCTTGGGCCTCGTTTTATTTTCTTCCCAATTGCTATTGCGCTCACATAAAGCTTGATAAATAATCTTTGAATTTAGATTAAATTTTGACCTGAGTTGGAAGAGATTTTTATGTTTCACAGATGAAATCATGAGTCATCTGTTGCATCTATGAAAGGAAGTGAAAGTTGAACAAGTCTAACTGCTACTACTAATTCGAATTTTTTTTGTTGGATATGTTAAGCGGCTACTTTATGAGGTATTTGTAAATAACTTGAGATTTGATGAATTTTGAGCGAAGGGTGTGACATGGGTTGGAAGCAGGAACCGAAAATGGATGCCCTTAACTGATAAGTAAATAATTTATTATTTTTTTTGAATCAAATCTTACCTAAAAAAATTCAATGCCACTTAATTAATTCACATTTTTTTTTATTATCAAATGCATCGATCTAAATCATTAAATTTAAATATTAAATTGGATTATACAAGATCCTTACCAACTTTTATCATAATTAATTTTTTTTAGCCGCATTTTTCTACCTATGCATATGCATGTTTGAGTTTGCAAAGTAGTTTAAGATAGGCATTGGGTGTATTATGCTGATACGACAATAAAATGCCAACTGCTCGTGTTTAAGATAGGCATTGGGTGATGGTGCCCATCTATTTATTTTGGACACTTTTGACACGTTTAGTTACGAATTGACCAACTTTTACTTGCGTTTCACTTTTCGCTTCCTATTGGCATCCAATCCAATAATCTAATCCCCCACCTACAGCATCAGCAAGATTCTAAATCAATCCCAAGTTAGGAGGAGCTGCTACTTTATTTTTCCTTTTCTAATCTTTTTTCTAAGATAGTATTTTCATCTATGGTGAAAGCTGACTCATCTGTGCATGATGAAATTTGGCCAAGACATCCTTGTGGAGCCACACGGGATGCAGCTATTAAATGAACTATTGAATAACGGGTAGAAGGGGTTGATTATGAGTCATTGTATTTCTAGAAGAAATAAAATGCAAGTCCCTCAACAGCTTGTTTGCTCCCAAAAATTGGCATCAACTGGGAGCAGCTCCCAGGCCAAATTGGTCAAATGGAATAATCCTTGGAGATATGTGGAAATGCAATAATCCTTGGCGGCGGACAGGGAATTTGATTGAGCCGGCGGTCGATTTTAACAGCTTCTATTTGTACTATGTGCAACTCTCTGGAACGGTTGAAAAGCACCAACCTTGTCGACGTGTGATCCACGTCATCCACCTGGCCTAGTTCAACTGTAGTATCTAGGGTTTAGGATTACTCTGTATCCATTATGTATTATGCACAAGCATGCCAATGACTAATTTTTTTTCTATCACAATATCGCACTTTTTTAACCGAAAGTTTCTGCCTTTTTTATTTTGTACATCACGGCAATGCAACCATGAATCGACTAAGCTAAGCACCTTCTGATTGACAATATAAAACAGGGGCCTCGCTTGACAAACAATTTGTATGCACCTTCTTCGGCACAAGTGTTTGAAAAATTAAAGAGGGAGGAGAGGAAACCTCAAAAAGAAGAATGGCGCCTCCTTTACCGAAAGAGAAGGTCAAAATTCTTGAAGAGAAATTTGAAATGAGTGACTACATTCCTGGAGAAGAAGTGATGCACCAGTTGGTAAAGGATACTGGACTAAAAGCAGACCAAATCAGGTCATGGTTTGCAAGAAGAAGACAGAAAAGTAAGAATGAGAAGCAAAAGCTCATTCTGCTCAAAGCAAAGGAGGAAAAGAAGAATGATGATGAGACACCAGCAAAGGAAGGGGAGAGTGCTGAACTGGCAGCTCGGCTCAAAGAAAAGGAAGTGAAGATTGCTGAACTGGAACATCTGCTCAAAGCAAAGGATGCCGATATTAAGAGCCGAAAAGCTGCGGCTGGAATGAAGGATGATGATGAGACACAAGCAATGTGGCTAGAAGGGCGTGAAGCAGATTCGAGGCCAGAACTGGAGCAACAAGCTCGAGAAAGGGGGAAAAGGAAGAGGGAAGAAGAGACGGATGAACTCGAGAGGAAGATTGCTAAGCAGGATGCTGAGATTGGGAGCCTAAGAGATCAGAATGCAGCATTGCACCTTCAGAATGCAGCATTGCAAGTTCTGATTGCAGCACTGCAGGAACAACTGGAGAATCGAGTTAGCTGGGATGATATACGGTCTTTGTTCTAGTACTTTAATTTCTGGATGGAATAAAAAGTGTTGCAGTGTCTGAGTGTCTGTATGTATCATTTATCTGCACAGTTTAACGCTATGCTTGATAGGTTACAATTTTGTCATTTATTTTATTATTAATTTCCCCTATTACCTGACTTGATATGAATTAATTATTAGATTCTACTCACTTTTAATATTTTGCATATATTTCAGGGAGTAGAACGAAAATATCATAATAAGTGTCGATTTGACAGTTATCAGGAAAGAGTTCAAGTAGCAAGCATCCAGGGTATTTTTGGAACAAGGAGATGCAAGACCTTTTTGATAATTTTGACCGAAGACAGCAACTAGAAAAAAGGGCAAAGAAAGCAAACCTAAGGGGTGTCACTTCTTCCTCTCCGGAAGGAGAGCCGCCGCAGAGGAGATAGGAAATATAGAAATAGCATAGGACCAGCACTACGGAAGCTTAGCTTTTGATTTCTCTTTGGAAGCTTTTGATTAGGACCTTTCCTGCGCAAGTCAGGAGCATTTGAGGAATTGCTTTCGTTGACTTTTCCCTCCTTGTCTTTTAGCATTTTGGCTTCCCTCGGATGTTAGGAAAAAGTGGAAGCATTGAATTCCCCTCTGTAGCTCCGTTATTTCCTTGATTGTTTCAAGCGAATTGAGTTCGCCCAATCGGAGATCATGGCCGCTACTCTCGCTATAATTTTGTATGGTTTCTCTGCTTCAAACATGAACTAATTTCACCACTCTAGTCAAGGAGCAACGATGGCTCTGGTTCGCCTAAAAATTGTGAGATCGTTTTAATTTAATCTTTTCCTTTTATTTATTGGTATCCACATATTTCTTGGTTGCTATGCTTATGGTTATTTAATTAATTGATTGTTTTGGATCCAGATAATTAGTTGATTGGATAATCTATTGTCAATTAGGGCATTAAATCCGTAATTGTTTAATTGCTCTAAAATAGTGGCAACTGGCATGATTGGGTTTGTGTCAGGGGAATACGGTGGCTAATCTAAAATAACACTGGTAGTGCGTTATTTGGTTAGAATAGGGCTCCTCTAATACGTAAGGCAATTGGAGAATTAAATTCTACGGGCGTACCTAGGATTATTTCTCAATTAGAGCAGTGATTAACGAGCGTACCTTGATCACCGACACAGTAAGGAGGGGTTGACTGCCATCGCTTGTTTGGTAGTTATAACCTATTTATTGATGAATAATTGGAATTGCCCTTGTTTCGATGATCAATTAGGTGAACCATTGCTGAAGTTATTCCTTGGCTAGATCCTTTGATTTTAGTAAATTGTTTTTTTAATTTCTAGTTGGCTATTTTATTTTTATTATTTTACTTTTAGTTGAATTGTCACCCCTGATATAAAAACACCCCCCTTTGTCACTGTGAATTTGAAAAGGAACAATTACTCCCAATCCCTGTAGATTCGACCCTGCTTACCGCTATCTACAGAAATTACTTTTAGTTTGAGCAGGTTTTATTATTGCACAGGCTTCGACAACCTGTCAATGCTCTTTTCATATGGAGATAAAGTCAAAAGAAACTCACAGCAATTCTTATAACTATCCATCATTTACTGGATCCTCAATTTCAAACCTGCTATTAGAAGTGGACATCATAGCATTGGCCACACTTCTTCTTGCTCTTAAGAATGTCCTGCTTTATCTTAAGAGCAATTGATGAGGCCATTATATCTTGAAATCAGCACCCAAATTCCAATTTACACAATCAACCCATCAAAAAAAAATTTTTTTTTTTTAGATGGAAACTATCTAGATTCAACTCAATTTACAACACATTAATTATAGGTTTTCCTTAATTAACAGCACTATCACATATTTAGATTAGTGGTGGCATCAACACGAATAGGCACTCTAAAAGAGAAGCATAAAACTTTAATACAATGAACAGATTGGACCATGCTTTTGAGTTCAATTCTATCATCTCCTCACCACATGAAAAGAACAAATTGTGCACAAAATCTTCTGCTGAAAATTTAAAATTTAACAACAACTAAACTACTTAAATTATATGTGGCCAATGGGAGGATAGGAGAAACAATATGATAATGGTAGGGTCCTCGTCATGAACCCACGTGGGGCTTCAAATACCCAGTCACTCAGATCCGATTCGGACCCGTTAATTTTCCTTTTTCCCAGTATGAATACAAATATAAATTTTTTTTTCAGTGTGAATACAAATATAACTCCATTATTTATTCGACCTGGACTCAGACCTGGAAATTGTGAAGGTAAAAAACAGGAAAATTATTTTCACATCAGAGGTTTTGATCCAGTAATAGATTTAAGATCAAACTCCTTAATAAATAAATACTCCTGAAGAAAGACTATTAAAATATCACTCTATGTGATGGTAATCCCTCTTGAGAGGAAAAAATCATATCCAAATTCATTTGACAGCGGCAAAGAATAGTTTTTAGAGGTGCGGAAGAGACGGAAGGCTTGATTGTATTAAGGCTCTGCTCCGGTTGAGGAGTATTTCAAAAACAATTTTTTTAAAAAAAATTTTTGGAGTCTATAGCAACATATTCTAAAAACACTCCAAAAACATAACAAAAATAAGAAATAAAATAAAACTATCACCTTTTTCTTCTTCCACGTGGAGTTTCAGCACCTAAAGATCCATGCGTGTCAATCCTATCCCATCCTATCGTATGTACATATATACCTGGCAATTGGGCGGGTTGGGCGGGTTTTGGGCGGATTGATATTGGGTTTTCATTTAAATGGGTGACACCCAATCCGTCCAACTTTAGATTGGGTTAATTTTGGGTTGGGTTATATTGGCTCATCTCAAACCCATGACCCAAATATGACCCAGTATATTAATTAATAAATTTTGATACATAAACTCTCTCAAATACATTTTCACATAAAAAAAAATTTTCACACACATAAACACATTTTCACATAGATAGACATATTTTTACACACTAAAACACTCATAGACACACACACTCACTTCTTAAACTCTTTTGAAATACATTATTTTTACACATACAAACACATTACAATACACACTAATATACTTTCACAAATACACACACATACTAACTATTTAAACTACTTGGATGAACTCACTATTTTTTATACAAGTAAGAATTTTCAAATTGGGTATAGTTTTGGTCCAAACTAAGAGACCAAAGCAACAATTTTGGGTCGAACAAAACTAAAAGATCTCGATGAAGTGATCAATAAATGGGGAGGGGGGGACTTGTTTTTTCATTTTGAATGAAAAAAAGAAAAAGAAATAGAAGAACAGTAGGATGCATTTTTCCAGAACTCGGCAAAAGGATGGATGTGAAGAGCGAAGAGTACAAGGATTTTCTTTTTTCTTTTCTTTTTTTTTTTAAAAAAAATCCTACTGACATTTGTGTTGCACCGTTCATTTCTCAAATTTTGTTCTTTTTAAGCATTACTCGTTGATCATCCTTCTCAGTGTGTAGTAGTAGTATATATATGATAATTATACATACCAGTACATATATGGGTTTTGCTTGATCCAACAAGGCTGGTCTTTTTTTTTTGTTTCTTGATTTTAATTTGTTAATTTGGTTTTTTAACTTAAGTTGGGTAATGGGTGTCCAACACAAATACCCAAACCATCCAAAATATATATGGATTTTTATTACCCAACCCAAAATTAATCCAAAACTCAACTTACCCAACCCAACCTCTCAAATTAATGGGTGAGTTGAGTGGGTTGTTAGGTTTTGGATATAATTGCCAGCTCTAAGTACATATATAATATCAGGCTTACATTTGAATTTTTGCGTATCGATGGCTAAATTTTAATTATGTAGCTTTTTTCACCTGTTGGACGATATTTCAAAATCTCATAGCATAAGATACAAAGAGTATTACATATTTGATCGTGAAATACGGATTACTTATTGAACCTTGTGAATTGCATCAAAGTAAAGTTTTTCAAATTACTGAAGTTAATAATTTAGAGCTGGAGGTAACAATAAATAAATCATGGTATTGGGTACGTATTGCAATTGACCCAAATAAATCCCGTCAGCAGTCAGCACTACTATTGATGTCGCCCAAAGCAAGTGGTCTGCGTTTATGCGGTGCAAAGATCAGCAAGCTGTCACCTCGACCAACATATGTTGCCAAAAATACGACTTTATTTGTTTGTCATCATATGATCCGATCATCTAATCATTGTTTCATGAATTCCAAATCATCCGATCATCTGATCATTGTCTCATGAATTCCAAATCATCAGATCACAAACTAATGTACTCCTCATCATCTGATCATCGTTTCATGAATTCCATGGTTAATTATGTACATGCATCAATACATGACAAGTTCTTATTTTACATGTTTTTATGTGGTTAATTATGTTTATTTTTTATGTGTTTTTATTCAAGTTTGAATCAAGTAACTAGGGTTTTAGTTGAACTTTGCATTATGTGACTTAAGGAGAAACATTACATTTCTATAGAATTAAGCTATTAAAACTTCATATTTTTGTAGGTTTTAATGATTCAATCGTCAAATGGAGTAAAATGATAAGCTATTTGGATGAATACATGCCTTTTGGGTTAGCTTCATTAAAATTATTTTTTAGATATTTTATTTTTAATTAAAACTAGTTTTTGTCCTCTTTTTATCTTTCTAAAGACACATATGTAAGTATATTAATGTGCACATCCACATGTATACAAGCATGGATGCTTATAAGTCTTTTGAATTTTAAAACCGTTTTAAATGTATGACACCTGTGTACATGCGTTTATGTGTTAACATGCGTAAACAACACGTGATACATACCCGTATTATGCACATGGATGGACACATTTTCATCTAATCATTTTGAAAGAAAGAGGCTTTAAGGATTAAGTCCAGTTTATTACTATACAAGTCTCTCCTCTAGTGAGAGCAACTTTCTCTCTCTAACCTGAGAGTTCTCTCTTCCCGCGTGGAAGTTCAAACTTTCCCAATTTTCAAAAACATAATAATATCTACTGTTCACCGATCACCCTCAGTTGATTCAAATTGGTATGAAGTTCTGTGCAATCAAAATCATATATCAGAATATGCCTTGCGTTATGAGGAATTTGAGCTGTCCAGATTGATCTGGACTGAGCTAGGTGAGGTCGGAGGTTTCGTCCAGTTCGTCCTAGCTCGATCTAGATCGTCTGAATGAGTGACTGCCTTTTACATAGTAGCTGCAGTTGCATCGTTGGTGTAGGTGCAGCTGGAGCTTTATCGTTAGTTTCTGTGTTTGTTTTGTCTCTCTTTGGTTGATGAAAGTTTCTTTCAGTTCTTTTTTGACTTTGTTTCTGATCTGTCTGTTGCGATCTTTGATCCTGCCTTTGTTTGTTTGTTGTTGTCTGTCCTTCTGTTCTGTGAGTTTCGCTTGATTTCATTTCTGCTTCGTTGTTTCTCTTAAGGCTAGATAATTGTTCTCTTGTTTCTTTGTTTCGTTTGATTCGCAACTCGGTTGCTTTGCTTTGCATCGAGTGGTTCTAGTTTCTGTCCTGTTTTCTGTTGCAGGTTTGGTTAGTAACTGGTAGTGATTCTGTGGGAATCTGAGATTGGGTCAAATGGCCGAGGAATTGGAAGAGGTGATGCGGAAGTTTGTATTGTCTGACAAGGAAGCTGGAGGGATACAGATAGAAGGTGAGGATATTTTTCAGAGTCTGGAGGAATGTAATCGAAGTATTATTGGCAAGGTTTTTGGGGACAAGGTGGCCAATATAGCTGGAATTAGAAGTTTTGCTAGTAACATGTGGATTTTTGCAAAAAATATGAAGGTGGTGGAAATTGGAATTAATAAGTTCCAGTTCATATTTGACAATATGCAGGATAAGGAGAAGGTATTGGGGGGCAGACCATGGATTTATGATAACCAACCTCTGATTTTAGTGCCGTGGAGGGAAGGGATAGAATATAGGGAAGAAGTTTTTACTAAAACTTGGATATGGCTGCAGATGTGGAACCTACCTATGCATTGGATCTCTAAGGAGGCGGGTAAGAAGATTGGTAGTGTCTGCGGAGTGGTAAAGGAAGTCATAGTTCCAAATGGGGGGGGAAAGAAGGAAAACATATAAAGGCTTTGGTAGAAATTGATTTGACTCATCCCCTGCTAAGGGGAACTACAGTTAAAATGAATGGAGTGGGGAGATGGATTGATTTCAAATATGAAAAGTGTCCAGACTTCTGTTATTGTTGTGGGCGTATGGGACACAATAAGAGGAACTGCAAAGATAAAGGAATATATTTGCACAAGGATTCCCAGTATGGAATTTGGTTGAAGGCCAGTGGGCCTAGGAGCCCTCATAAAAGGCAGTCGACAGCAGAACGGGCAGCAAGTATGAGGGAGGAGGAGAGGTCTGATCAGTCGGAAAACAGGGGACAGAGACAGTACTTGTTGACTTGGGGGTCTGTGGGGGTAGGCGATAGGAAGGAGGGGACGGAAGAGGGATGTGATCTCATGGCAAGGTCGAAGGATACATCTGGGGGTGAGAAGGGAGAAGTGGGGGATTCAGTGCAGACAGAGAGAAGGATGGAAAGGGATAGGGGCATAAGAGGTAGATCAGAGCAGCAGAGAAAATGGGATGGGGCAATAGAGGGGGGAGGGACACAAGGGAGGGAGGAAGAAGGGCATGAAGTGACGGGGGGCGAATTGAGGGAAGTTATGATAAAGGAAGATACTGGTGAGGAGCAGGATATAATGTGGATTGATGGATGCCTGGAAAAGGAGATATCACAAAGAGGGGTAGGGCAACAGGAAAGCTTAGGAACTGAGGGTATTTTAAGTGGAGTTAGCAAAGGGAAGGAAAATAAAGTTGGCAAGTATAAAGGGAACAGGGCGTGGAAAAGATTGGTACAGGAGATGGGAAGGAGGAAGCCACTCACTGATTGTACTGGGATCACAGCAATGGAAACGGATAAGGGGAAAAGGAAAAATATGGACAGGGAGGGTGATTGGAGGGAAGATAGTAAGAGTGACCATAGGAAACAAAGGAAACTGGTAGGAGAGGGTCAGGGGACTGAACCAGTAAAGGGGGGGGAGCCCAACCTGAATGGGGCTCCACAGTGTCCATGAGAGTCATGGTGTGGAATTGTCGAGATGCGGGAAGACCCTTGACAGTTTCCCAAATGGAGGAGGTAAATAGACTCCACTTCCCAGAGATATGGTTCTTGGCAGAGACTAAAAATAAGAAGTGTTACATGAACAAGTTGAAGCTGAAATTAAAGTTTGATAATTTGTTTGTTGTGGATCCAGTAGGAAGGTCAGGGGGCTTGGCTGTAATGTGGAAAAAGGATGTCCAGGTTAAAAGAGTTCTATACACGAATTTTACTATAGAGTTATGCATTGAGAACCCGAGTAAAAAGATTTCTTGGTGGTTGGTGTGCGTATATGTCAGTACAGATGATGTGACTAGGGGCAACAGTGGCAGATTATTGGGAATAGGAGGAACTTATGGGGTAATAGATGGTTGCTGGTTGGGGATATGAATGACATAGCAAGTAATGGGGAAAAATGGGGAGGAATACAGAGATCTGAAAGGAGTTTTAAACAATTTCGAGATTTTATTAGTATAAACGAACTGATAGATATTGGATTCGAAGGTAAGCCGTGGACTTGGAGCAATAATTGGGATAATGAGGGAGAAGTGAGAGAAAGGCTGGATAGAATGCTTGGGAGTAGGGCATGGAGGAGGAAGTTTGAAAAAGCAAAATGCTATCATATTCACAATGAAGCTTCTGATCACTGTATGCTCCTTCTACACACTGAACCAAAAGATAGGAACAGGAAACGAAGGTTCTGGTTTGATAGGAGATGGTTACAGTATAAGGAGGTGCATGGGGTGGTTGAGAGGGCTTGGGGTAAGGAGCAGATGGGATCGAGGTTGTTTCAGGTTAAAAATAGAATAAAGGAATGTAGGATGGCATTGTTGAGCTGGAATAAGAGCTTGAAGAACAATGCTAGGTATGAGATTGATAGGATTAAGCAAGAAATCCAAGAGGTGCGAGAGAAGAGCACCCCAGATAGGCGACAAAGATTGTGGGAATTAAAGAGGAGGCTAGCTGATGCATACAAGAAAGAAGAATTGTTTTGGGGGCAAAAAGCTAGAGTGAACTGGTTGCGAGAAGGGGATAAGAACTCTAGTTATTTTCATGCGGTTGTGGCTGGGAGGAGAAAGAGGAATACTATTACAGCAATGCAGAAGGAGGGAGGAGAGTGGTGTAAAGATGAGGAGGAAGTGGTGGGGGAGATAAATGGATACTTTGACAGGCTCTTCACATCTTCCAATCCTGAGAAATTTGCACCAATCATTCAGTGTATCCCACAGGTCATTACTGATCATATGAATGCATTACTGACCAGGCCTATAACAGAATTGGAGGTCAAAAAAGCTGTCTTCTCTTTACATCCTAACAAAGCTCCAGGTCCGGATGGTATGAGTCCAGTTTTTTTTCAAAAGTTTTGGAATATTGTTAAGCTAGATTTGATTGCTGCTATTTCTAGTTTTTTCCATTCTGGTAATTTGCTCAAAGCTATAAACGAAACATGTATTATTCTGATCCCTAAAACAGATTTCCCTACCTCAGCTTCTCAGTTCAGGCCTATCAGCTTGTGTAATGTGATATATAGAGTCATTTCTAAAATCCTAGTGAATAGGGTAAAACCTTTCCTGACCTGTTGTGTTAGTGCTAATCAATCAACTTTTATTCCTGGAAGGCATATTACTGATAATATTATGATTGCACATGAGCTTATCCACTGTTTGAATAATAGGAGGGGTGGTACGAATGCTTTTATGGCTATTAAGTTTGATATGGCTAAAGCCTATGATAGGGTAGAATGGGGATTCCTGGAAAAGATCATGTCGCAGATGGGGTTTTGTTCTGTTTGGATTAATTGGATTTCAAAGTGTGTGTCTTCTGTGACATATAGTTTTAATATCAATAGGGAGAAAAAGGGTTTTGTCAGACCTTCTAGAGGCCTTAGGCAAGGGGATCCATTGTCCCCTTTCTTGTTCCTACTGGTTTCAGAGGGGCTTTCTAGATTGCTTAACACAGCCATGAGGGAACACAGGATATCAGGTTTGAAAATTGCTGCGGCAAGCCCTGCTCTCTCACACCTTTTGTTTGCAGACGATACCTTAATTTTCTGCAGGGCAACTCTAGAGGAAGCTGGTAGAGTGAGACAGCTACTGGAGACGTATGGGAAAGCATCTGGACAATCTATCAACATGGAAAAGTCCTCTGTGCTGTTCAGTAAGAATACTGAGGAGAGTAGTATGGAGGGGATATTGCAGGAATTGGGAGGAATGAAGCATGTAAGACAGAGTAGATATTTAGGGCTCCCTGTATTAATTAGGAGGTCTAAGGCACAAGTGTTCAACTATATAAGGGATAAGGTGAACAATAGGATAAAGGGATGGAAGGAAAAGATGCTCAGCCAGGCAGGTAAGGAGGTGTTGCTAAAGTCAGTGGCTATGGCAATGCCAAACTATGCTATGAATTGCTGTAAGCTACCCGTGGGACTATGTAAAGATATATGTAGGGACATGGCTAAATTCTGGTGGGGGAGCAAAGAAGATGAGAAACGAGTGCATTGGATGGGATGGAGGAAGTTAACTCAGGTTAAGGGGAAGGGAGGCCTGGGGTTCAGGGACTTGCATGAGTTTAACAAAGCAATGCTAGCAAAACAGTTGTGGAGGATCATAACCAAACCAAACTTATTGGTTAGTAAGGTACTGAGAGGTAAGTACTTCAAGGGGGAGTCCATATGGAAGATGAAGCCTAGGAATTCTGATTCATGGATGTGGAGGAGTGTGGTGGGTGCAAGGGAGGTGCTGGAAACAGGAGCTAGGAAACGAGTAGGAGATGGAGGCACTATCAACATATGGAAGGACAGGTGGTTGTTAGGTAAGGACCATGGTAAGGTAACTACAACAAGGCTGCCAGAATGTCAAATACAGATGGTACAGGAGTTGATACAAGATGAAAAATGGAATAGAATACTAGTGGAGAGAACCTTTAATGAGGCAGACTGTCAAAGGATCTTGGCTATTCCACTGAGCTTATATGGAGGAAAGGATAAACTTATATGGCCTCACAGTAAGAATGGGGAGTACACTGTCAGGTCAGGATATGTGGTGGCTAAGGAACTGCAGCAAGGGGAGACAGAGGTAGGGGTACAGGGGGGAGTAGTAGGAATGAACATGGCACTGAGGTATGGAAGATCCTATGGAGTTTTAATATGAAACATAAACTAAAGCATTTTATATGGAAAGCGCTGCAAAATATATTGCCAGTGAATGAGGTGATTAAGCGAAGGATTGGAAGAGGATCAGAGGTGTGTGCCTGCTGTGGGGAGCAACCTGAAACACTGGAGCATATGTTTTTCTTTTGCAAACATGCAGAGTCTATCTGGAAAGCATCACCAATACAGTGGGATGGTTTGCTAGAATTCAGGAAAAGCTTCTGGCTATGGTGGATTAGTTTAATGGAGGCAAAGGCAAGGAATGAGGGAGTGGAACACATCTGTCTCACGGTGAACTTGCTTTGGCAAATCTGGAAGTCTCGTAATAGGCTTCAGTTCAATAGTGAGGTAGGATGTCCAGGTAGAGTGGGGATGAAGGCAGTCCAGGAGTGGAATGAATATGAGGTAGCCCAGTGTGTGGAGAGAGGGAAGGTGCTGGAGGAAAAAGATAAGCAGAGAGCTTCAATGGAATGGCTACCCCCTGCAGAGGGGTTTGTTAAGATGAATGTGGATGCAGCTATGAACACAGCAAAGGGAATAATAGGATGGGGTGTGGTTGCAAGACAGGTGGATGGGGGAGTGCTGAAAGCTTGGGCTGGAAGGGATGAAAGGTATACTGAAGCAGCGGTGGAGGAAGCTACTGTCATTAGAACAGCACTTATTAAAGCTGGAAGGATGGGATGGAGGAAGGTTGAGGTCCAATCTGATTGCAAGGGAGTTGTGGAAAGTATCAAGGCAGGATGCAGGAGGGACCCGAAAGTGGGAACAATTATGGAAGATATTCTTAGACTGAGGGACACGTTTCAGCAGTGTTATTTTTCCTTTGTTAATAGGGAAGGGAACTGTGTAAGTCATAATCTGGCAAAATTTGCCATGCAAATGACAAGTGATATAGAGTGGGAAGAATCTTTCCCAGTTTGGCTAGTAAACTTAGCCAAGAAAGATGTAAGAGCAGTTGCTCATCTAGTGTAACTTTGGCTATCAATGAAAGCTGTTATCGTTTGGAAAAAAAAAAAAAAAAGGATTAAGTCCAGTTTGGCACCCTACCTTTTGAGGATGGAGTTTTAGAAAAGACAAGTGTGTCTCCTACTAGTTTTTTAACAACTTTTATCTCAAAAAATTTCTCGTAGTTTTTAAACTACACACTTTAGAATACCCAAAACATATAAAAAAAATTTCCCTTCCTCATTTTTTCTTCTTCCTACCTTACCTCAACCCACCACCACTTTTGCCGTCAGCCACCACTAGCCGACAACTCTTCCAGTGCCGGTAGAAATTTTTTTTTTCTTTCTCTTCTCTCTCTCCCTTTCCCTCCCCCACCACCTCTCCCTCTCCTCCTCCCCTCCCCTTTCCCCCTGCCCTCTCCTCTCTCTCGCCACTCCTCTTCCTTCATCCCTCCCTGCCACCCTCCCCCTTCCCCGAGTCATGCAACTAGGGGAAGGGGGAGGGCAGCGGGGGAGGGAGGGAGGTGGTGGGGGACATGGAAGGAGGAGAGGGAGAAGAGAAAGAAAAAAAGGAAAAAAAAATTTTTTGTTGCTACTGGTGCCAGCAGTTGGCGACTTGTGAGGTGAGGGAGAAGAAGAGGAGAGGAAGGAAAAGGAAAAGAAAGAAAGAAAAGGAAAAGGAAAAAACAAGTTTTACATCTTAAAACTTTTTTCTTACAACTTTTACGGTATATTATAGTAAAATATTAGATAAATATCCAAAAAACTCATTTGTCAAACGAGACTGTAGAACACTATCTATAATAATGTTTATTTTATTTTTTTTAAGTGTAAGTGAGAGGGTTCTTTTTGGGTGTTTTGAAAAATGCCAACATGTATTTTGGGTGTTTCGAAAAATACCAACACTCTTTTTTTCTAATATTATAGTAAATTATAGTAAAATTTTAGATAAACAAAAAAAAACATCATGGATGCAATTAACATGAAACTAAAATATAGATGGCTCTTTAAAGATGTTGCGGGCCAGAGGAACGTAAATGTACTTTTGAATAATTCTGCAACTACAAATGCAGGTTGGTCAATTGTTTATCCCAATCTATGATTTAAGGCTTCAATATGACAAGTATCTTCTTGCTCATTTGCCTCGCATACACTTGAAGGCTGCTGTTTTTGAGACCCCTGACTCACAAAAAATTTACATTGTTCATCGTTTGCTACACTTGCTGCAAGCTTTTGCGTATGATTTATGCATATTATAAGTTACTATTCTATTACTCCGTGAGGTCTTTAACATTGTGTATATTTTTGCGAAATCAATATATTCGTAAAAAATGCACGCCAACTGATCCATGTGATTTCCCTCAAAAAAAAAAAAAGAAATAATTAGAGCACAAATTTGAAAATAGGGATAATTTCATATATCCCCCTGAGGTTTTTAACAATTGCAGGAAGTTCCACTCAAGTTCTAAAAGTTACACCTATGTTCCTTATATTTACTTCTTAAGTAACATTGTAGGCTCAAAAGCTAGGCTTTTTCTCAAAAATCCTTAAAGACTCTTGGTTATAATTTATAACAAAAATAAAAAAATAAAAAATGGTTCACTGTATGTATCTCATTCATCTATGCTTGCTATCACTAATACCTAATCATCAACGTCCAAATTACCATTAAATAAAACACTCACCTTTGCCCAAAATCTCTCTTTACCAAAAGACTTCTAATGCAAACCATCGAATCAACTAAAACGCTAGAATCGAATATTCAAAAGCCTGCCTATAATCTCGTATCAATGTCAATTTTAAATACCAATTCCATTACTGCCAATTTTTTAATACAAAATCTTCTAAATCATCACCACTAATACCAACACCAATCATACACCATTAGCATAGAGTTCAAAATCATTGAATCAACTAAAAACGTCAGAATCGAATATCCAAAAGCCTATCTACAATCCTGTATCAACCTCAAATTTTGCTTAACACCCAACAACATTGTATTCATCAATATTCCTAAACTTCAATTCCATAACTACCAACTTTCTGATACAAAATATTCTAAATCATCAACATTAATACCAACACCCAATATGCTTCATTAGCACAGAGTTCAAAATCAATCACATTCTGTATTCAAAAGAATACCATCACACATAATTGCAAATTAAAAATAAAAACACAATGCAGTCATAAATATACTAAAAATATTTTTTCCATAACAATCGTAATAATATAATCTTAATTTAGTCCCTACTCCACTTTTAATCCTTAATTTTTTATTTCTTTTTTTTTTATCATTGCCGTTATCTTCATCTCTGTCTAGTTTGACAATGAAATTATCACTCAATTGGTTTGACAATTTTAATTTGCTAATACCTCAAAAAAATTTGAAAAAAGAAATAAACACAAAAAAGCTATTTAATAGTAATGAAAGAGAGAGAATTGGCAATATATACCAAGATAGGGAAGCCCTAGTGATTGAAATGTATGTTTTTTTTTTTGTCAAAAGATTGGAATATATGTTGAGTCGATGAGAATATCTAAATGAGTTTGGAAGAAAAGCGAATGTAACAGAAAGAGGATATTGAGTTAAATAGAGAAAGGCGTAGTTTGAGTCATTGGTTAATAACGGATAAGAGAGAACAATTTTTGATAGAATTTTTTAATGACTTGACAATTAGATGAAGGGTATTGTTATCTTTTTATTACACCAAAAAGGGTCTGTATAATTATGTAATTCTCAGGGGAATCGAGAAAAAATTTGTTAGAAACCTTAGGGGAGGTTCTTAAAATTATCCCTTGACAATATTGCCTTAAACTTGGGGTCCATTGCAGAATGCAAATGGAAAACAATTAGATTACAATCCGTAACTTAATTCAAAGTTATGGACATATGCCAACCTTACAATTACTGTCTCGATTCCCAGACAACTGGGCTACTGTATTGTCGTCTTATTTGGTTGCTTGCTATCTACACCATTTTCTTCATCTTTTTCATCTTTTCCCTTGCTAGTTCCCCAGGTTGCTGGCCAATTCATTCTTCTATTACCCTTCACTCGAACTCATCCCATTAAACATTGACGCCGAATTGGATGCACTTATTTTTTCTAAGTGGAGTCTCTTACTTGGGCATCATTTCTTTTTTCCCAATTGCTCAATTGCTATTGCGCTTACATAAAGTTTGATAAATAATCTTTGAATTTAGATTAAATTTTGACTTGAGTTGGAAGAGATTTTTATGTCTCATAGTTGAAACCTTGAGTCATCTCCTTGCATCTATTAAAGGAAGTGAAAGTTGAACAAGTCTAATTGCTACTACTAATTAGAATTTTACAGATGATGATTTGATTGTTGGATGTCTTAAGCGGCTACTTATGATGTATTGTAAATTACTTGAGATTTGATGAGTTTTGAACGAAGACTGTGACATGGGTTGGAAGCAGAACCGAAAAAATATTGTATGAGTATGTTTGATAAGACTAAAAATAGAATCCATTGAGTTACTGAATTATTAAATACAAAATCTGATATATTTAGTGTATTAAGTCATATTAAGTGATAAATAAATAACTTATTACTTATATTTTTTGACCAAGTTTTACGTAAAAAAATTTAGCACCACTTAATTAATTCACATGTTTTATTTTTTACTATAAAAAATATATCTGAATATATTAAAATTTAAATCATTAAATTGAATTGTCACAAACAACGTCTTATGACGTCCGTGATCCTAGAATGGTCCTATGCAAATTAAGGTCTGTAACCAGCCGGCAAGAGATTAGGCCTGTCAATCGGGCCTAATGAGCCGGGTTTTGATGAATTCAAGCTCAGCTCATTTAATTTGAATCATTTTCGAGCTTCGGGTTATGAGTTTCGGGTTCGTAAATGTGAAGTTCATACTCAGCTCACATAATATTCGGGTTGTGAGCCTTAATCGGGCTTAACCCAACCTCACTTACTACTCCTTAATTTTCTTAATATAATTACTATAACTATTAAGTTGTAAAACTAATTTAACATTTACAAGACTATAATATTAAAACTAAACATGAACAAATAATAGTTCTTAAAACGTATATAAACCAAAAATTTTTCAACAATATTTATATTTAATCCATTCAAAATGCATGAAAAATAGTAATAAAACATGCGATCATAAGCCAATACATCTTTAAAAGTTGAAACTTTTTTTATAATCTTGTGATTTAAATCAAAATATGCTTGATGATTTTTGTGTTTGTAGACCAAAAAAAAATCAACCAATATTATGCCAATACAAAAATTTACTCAACCAATAAGAAAAATTAGAGATTTAGTTATGCATTACCAATATTGGCTCTCAAGAAAGCTCATGAAAGAGTTTTTAGATGTATTTTTGTATTTTGTAATTTATGTATATATTTAGTATTTAGTAATAATATATTTGGATATATAATTATACATAATATCAAAATATAAATATTATATATATAGGTAATTAAAGGGCCGGGCCTATATCGGGTTTGAGCTTAATAAGGCCCAAACTCGGCTCACATTTAATTCGGACCTAATTTTTAGGCTCAGGCTCAGACCGACTCACTAAATGATCGGGC
Organism: Coffea arabica; assembly: GCF_036785885.1. Lineage (NCBI taxonomy): Eukaryota > Viridiplantae > Streptophyta > Magnoliopsida > Gentianales > Rubiaceae > Coffea > Coffea arabica. The sequence goes on along the minus strand of NC_092324.1, from coordinate 3,942,542 downwards.
TCATCGGGCTTTCTGTCGGGCCGAGCGAGCCGAGCTCGGGCTGGCCCAGCCCCATTGACAGTCCTACAAGAGATGACAGATCAGGGGTGGGCTTGTCTTTCTGAACGTGACTCTGACCGGTGAAAGAATAAAGTGGGCTTTGGACGATTTTACAACTTTGCATGATTTTACAAAGTCCAACAACCTAGTTTTGGACTCGTAAAGTCCTGTTATTTGCAGTACTAATTTTTTGGGTCAGGGATCAACAAGTTAAGGTGCTGGAATGATCAAAACTAGTTCTCAAACTGGGCCCAAAGCAAAGAGACAGGAAGCCTATTGGCTACAATGAACTTCAGCTTTCTTTTTTTTTTTTTTGTCAAAATGATAACATTTGTATTGATTTAAACTTGATACTACAAGAGCACTTTACAAAAGGAGCTCATTGCTCTCATAATCTATTCTTGCTAGATCTTTAATCCAGCCAGGGAAACATGATTCCCAATATACATCATTAACTAGCTTCAAGGCAAACTTTGCTAGCCTATGACACACTTCATTCCCTTCCCTATGTATAAAAGAGAAGTCGCATTGCTCAAAAAACTCCCTCAGTTTTTGTATGCCCTCAGCTTTCTTTGGATGGCGGTTTTTTGGATAAAACATGAAATGATGACTGAAAAATAAATGCATGAAAAAAAAATGTTATTTTCTTATTAAAAATTTTTAAAAAAAAACTGAATGGATTTCTTTTGCAGGATTAGTGAATTACGAAGGCAACCGAAAATAAAAGATAAGGAGAAGATGGATGGTTAGATCAAGACACAAGAATTCTATCTCCTCACTTAAGCTGCTTTTTTTTTTTTTTTTTTTTTATTCTTAGTTCAACTGCAGTATTTAGGATTATTCTGTACAAAATGTGAATGACTAATATTTTTTTTATATCACAATCACGCACTTCTTTAACATAAAGTTTCTTTTTTTTTTTTTTTTTTTGGGAGAGAATCCAATGAGAAACATCTTATCATGGAAATGAATCAAACATTTACTCTTAATATTTTCAACACGTGTAAAGTTCTTAACAAAAACAGCAGGGAAAAAGAAAAAAATGTACAGTATGTCAATTTTGCCTACTATTGTAATCCTAATTTATTCACTATAAATGGTCACATTTTGGTATGTATTTAAGCTGCTTAATTAAGTTGAACCAATGAATCAAAAATCAAGACTTCTAATCATTATAATTAAGTTGCTCCTAATTTATTCACTATAAATTAATTTATATCATTTGTTAAGCATCGGCGATTTAATTTGTGCCAATTAAGCGTAACCGAGTCATCCCACTTGTAGTGGATACAATAATTGGCTCTGTTTGGATCTCCTGTTTTTGGAGTGTTTTAATATCCTTTGTTTGATCTATTGATTAGTAGGATGATTATAGTTTTTTTTTTTTTTTTGACAATTTTAAGGACTAATAAAACACCTACAAAATCTGTGATTAATTGTCAAAAACATCATAATAAATCCTCAAATTTTCCCGTTGTTTCGAGTAATTTTACTAAGAAAATTATTACTGCTTCAAATTTGATCCTCTCCCTCCAGCACCCTAAAGATTTTCGTGAGAATAATTCCAAAGTCTGATTACTTTTGGATTCAGAAGATTAGATCCCGTGTTACAGTTACCTCGAGTTAATTTAGATGCAAAAACTCCTAGATATGAGGGGTATTAGCAAATAGTATAAACAACTTCTTGAAAAAAAAAGCAGCCTAGCCCAGAAAATTAATTTCCGATCAGATCATCATTTGACCACCATCAAAATTCGGTGGTGGTGGCGCTCTTCTTGACTGGATCATCAGATGATCGAATGATCTCCCCGTGCATGGAGATAACATACTTTGAGCTGGCTCCTTAATTTTCAGCTCTGACTTATTTGCACAATCAGAGCAGCATTACTTTAGAGTGTAGACTCTGCCGGCAAATGATCATCGAATCAACTACCCTTTCCTTTGCACCTAAAAATCATCAATCCATCAGCATCACGGCAGTGCAGCCATGAACGCTTTTGCAATACATGATCAGATCATCGATTCATCTGAAAAGCATAAAATCATGATCAAATCATAAAATCATCTCATTTGCAATATAAATTGATGCCCGTTGCTTGACAAACAACTTGTATACACCTTCTTCGGCAGAAGTGTTCGAAAAATTATAGAGGGAGGAAAGGAAACCCCCCCACAAGAAAAATGCCGAGGAAAATTTTCAGCGAGCAGCAAAAAAAAATTCTTGAAGAGCATTTTCAAAAGCATCAGGTCAGTGTTCCAGAGGCGTTGATAGGCCAGTTGGCGAACGAAATTGGACGAACAGCAGACCAAATTTCGTCATGGTTTTCAAGAAGAAGAGGGAAAGTTGCGATGGCAGAAGCGAAGGACCAACTCGAAAGTGTTGTCAAGGAGAATGATGAACTCAGAAAGGAAAATGCTGAACTGACAAATCGGATCGCAGCACAAAATGATGAGATTAAGAAGCTACTGGAGCAACAAACTCTTCTGCTGATGCGGGCGCAACAAATTAACTCCGTCATGGACCTTGGACATGGACTGCAGCAACAAACTCCACTGGGGCAACAGAGTGCAGAACTTGATGATGAGGCGGAACTAGCAAGGTTCCTAGAAGAGCTTGAAGCAGAACAAACTCCTCCATGGGCTGATGTCAACTTCAGCTGGTGAACCTTCCCAGCTGGCCCTATAAGTGCCACAATATCCAATTCCCCGGCCCATGCATCCCTCAGTTCAGTGTGTTTTATTTGAGTCTGCTAGTGTGTTTTTATTATTCGAGTGTGATGTCTTGATGAAATAAAAAGGGGATAATTGCAGAAACCTCCCCTGACTTTTATAGTAATAGCATTGACCTCCCCTATCAATTTTGAAATAGCACTAACCTCCCCTATCAAAAGTTGGAGGCAATTTAATAGGCAAAAGTGGATCAATTTACTAAAGTACCCCTGACATGATTTAATTTTTACCAAATGAATGTGATGAGTACTTTCATCAAACCCAACAAAACATTTGTTAATAAAAATTACACTAAACTAACTATTTCTGCATAGTTTAACTAATTAACCAATTAACTAAATAACTAATAATCTAATTAATTAATAACTAATTATCTAATT